>NC_142931.1:42639653-42714653 GCF_046866305.1 Octopus bimaculoides | reverse complement strand
CGTAGAATATAAAAAAAAGTTGTTTCCAAAGGACTACACTAAGACAGTCTTTGGAGAATGGAGGAATTCTACCATTCTTAAACAATACAGTTTGAAAAATTAAACCTTACCATATTAGTTTGTCTATTCTGAACCAGAACAAAAACAAACTCAGCATGCACACGCACACACACATGCACATACACACATGTGTATTTATGTTTATTAAACAAAAAGTAAAGAATTCATCAGACCATGAAGAACTACTGTTGGTTAAGATTTACGACTAACTCTATAACTCTACCAGAAAGTTACTATTAGCAGACTGTATAAATAAATGACAGACAATATATATATAATAAATACAACTAACAAACAGTTGGTGGTTGCCACCAATTGTACAGACTTCTTTTAATAGCATCCATTAAAATCTAGAATTTCTTCCAGAAATGCTGAGAGAGGAGGGAGGCAACACTTGTGATAAAACTTTGGTAATTATGCTGAAGACCTTGTAGTTCATGCAAGTGCTACTAACAAGAACAAAAGAAAAAAAACAGCAGCAAGAAGAGAAAGAGAGAGAGAGAGAGAGAGAAAGGGGCTAATGCTAAAAAAAGAATAGACCATGCTGTTTCATTCTGGCTGTTTCTTCCTAGCATCCTCCTTCTCTCCGATGCAACATTAAACAATATTAAAGTTCTTCATTCCTCTGCTACAATTCTTAGAAAAATTTCTTTGAATAGTTTTCCTCCTGGAACCCACTTCCATATTTCTGCCAGCATATCTTTACCAAATTTTTGGTAACTCCAAACTGTATGAATGCCTTTAAACAATATTCCATCTTTCAGTATGCCAAAACTATCTTCTATTATAAAAATATAAATATCTTTCATACACCACAGAATTTTTTTTTTTTTTAGGGTCAGTATCTATCTTTAGTTTTAGAAAGTGAAACAGATAAAAGATCTAACAGAATATGTTCTGTGATGTGCTACATAACTTATTAATTATCGGATTATTTCTTTCAAAGCAATTAATAGCTGAGGTCACTGCTCCTCACAGGAATACTACAGCCATTGGGATCTACACCTTATCTGCTTTTAAAGCCCCAGCAGCACTAAGAAAATGCATTCAGAATTCTCAGCTGTAGTCACTTGCTTCAAGAAGCCTTGGAGACACAAACATCAAGTAAATTAATTAAATCAACCTCAGTACATGATGGAAGGGTGAAAGGTAAAATTGACTTCAACAGGATTTGAACTCCAAATGTAAAGGTTTGAATTAAATATCACTAGACGTTTTGCCTGATGTTCTAACAACTGTGCTAATCCACTGATTGTATGATAGCATATGTTGTTAACTCTTATGCTACTACATTTTATGACGAAATATACTGGATATATTTTCAAATTTTGAAAATAATCAAGAAGTTGAGGTTTCTAGGAAAATAACTATCTTTGTTTTGTTTTTATATCTGGTTTGCAAGATTCTTCATGTGAATTCGTGTGTTGAAGCAAATTTTGTTGTATCTGGGTAGAGTCATTTTGTCTTATTGCCTTATTATCTAACACACTCACTGGTGCAAAAGCAATGAAAATTTGGAAGAAAAAATATAAATAATAAATGAGTGGAAATCAAACTGGTGAGTGTGTTAGATAATAAGCAATTAATACAGTATGACTCTCTTCAGACACAACTAAGTTTGTTGTTGTTAAGCTGATGGTAAGAAGGTAACATAATAAAATTATGATGGACAGTTTTAATGTAAATATGAACTTTTTAACAGAGATAGATCTTTATCATAAAACTAGAGGCAATCTCTGACAAATTTTTATAAAACTGTTAACTCTCTGTTTTTACCTGTGTTAAGATCTTCAGATACTATGTTTGCCCTAATAGTTATTAGACATTGTAAATGATAGTTGCCAACTGTCTCAAAAAAATAAAATGAAATAATTAACATTGAGTTAAGACTAACTGACATACACTCTCAACTGTTTAATTATACACTTACAGTATTTCCTGCTGTTGCACTGCCAATAACCAATCTCTTGCCAACACCATCCCTGCCTGAAAATTACAGAAAAATAACTTGAACATTAACAATGGATAGATATGGTCAAAGAATACAAATGAAGTATCTAACTATTAAAAGAATGTACAAATTTTATTCCTCAGTTCAAGTATTCAAAAGTACCACAGAAACTTATATTTAGCCTTTTGTTACAGTTTGCTTCTATCAAGATTTTAATAGAAATTCTGACAAGGGGAGAAGAAAACACAATCTGAGTTACCTTCAGACTGAAAACCTGTTCTGAATGTTTCCAACAGAGTAGACTCTACTAAAGATACTTGGGGGCAAATAGTGGTGTTAAACTGAGCAACTGATTAACTATAACACCTAAGAACAGGTACAGTCATCTGATAGGCTTCCACACAGTTTCCATCAACCTAATTTTATTCACAAAGATTGGATCAACCAAAGGCTGTGGTAGAAGACTTGTCCAAGGCGCAGTCCTAGAATTACATGATTGCAAAGTGACTTCTTAACTACATGGTCGTATCTGTATCCAAATGTTATGCAAGTGTCTGAACGTGTAGAAACAAACAGGCAATTCAGAGTGAAAGAACACTGATTTATAAAGCAGTATTTGTAAGATTAAATTACTAGATGAATTATTTCAAGGATGTGAGATCAAATTGTTTTCTCTATTGAATTCTGTTCTTTAGCAAAACCTCATCATATTTCTTGCCTTAGTCAATATAACTGAAATCAAATACAACCCTGATTTCCTGATTTCACACTTGAGTGAATGGCGATAGGAAATACATCCAGTTGTAAAAACATTTGTTTGACAAATTGTTTGTAAACATTCAAACTAATGGAAACAAATTTATTTGTGCTGACATGAAAAATTAGATACCAAGAGGTTAAAGGCAGAACACATGAAAATGTCATGATTAACTTACTCATCACAGCATAGCCATCTTTGATTGAAGCCCGAAATGGAGGTACAGGTTCTTTGGCAAACACATCTTCTGCTAGATAATAACCAAGGCACTCTGTCAATAGAACAGATTAAAATATGCAATATGAAATGAAATTTTATGCAGAAAATATATCAAAATTAAGGCATGACACTAAATAATTTCCTAATGAAGAATGCATTCAAAAATATACTTTAATAGCCCCACTACAAAATCACTGATTAACAGAAGTTTAAAACAAAACCATATATCTCATTTACCAATAAACATCAAGAAAGAGCCTTCCCATCACATAAAAAAACAAAAAAAGCAAATGAAGAAAGTCATTCTACTTACCTGAGTACTTAAATTTAGCAGTCTCTGCAACAGGAGTTTCCGTCAAAACTATGTCTAAAGCAGACTCAACAGAAATCATTTTATATGATGATTGCCGGGCTCGGTTGGCCACATGGGTAGTATCAACATGGCCTGAGAAGAGAAAAAATGTAAAGGATATAGACAGAGTTTGGATTATTCATTTATTCATTTAATGTCTGTTTTTTGCCTAGCATGGATTCGATGGGGACTTATGTGAGGCAACATTTTATAGTATCATACCCTTCCTGTTGCCAATCCATACCAATTTGTCAAGTAAGGGATTATTTTCTTTTTATATCATTATTCTTCTAAATCACAGAGCAACTAGTTGTAATATTACCAAGAAATGTAAACATGGTATCACCATTTCATTAAGACAGAGGCAAGTGAAGACCTGATATGTTAACATTCATGCACACATGCATATACACACATATACAACAAGGTTCTATACAGTTTCTGATTCCTAATTCTATTCACAAGGTATTGCCAGCCAGGAGACTATATATATATATAATAAAAGATAAACCTAAGGTATCATGCAGTAGGCACCCTGGGCAAGTCTTTTCTACCACCAGAGATCAAGATCAATTATTATTTAAGTAAAGCAAAACTCATGTATTTTAAAAGATACATACATATACATACAAACACCCAATGAAGGCACATGGCTCAGTGGTTAGAGCATCAGGCTCACAATCATAAGGTAATAAGTTTGATTCCCAGACTGGGCTGTGTGTTGTGTTCTTGAGCAAGACACTTTATTTCACATTGGTCCAGTTTACTCATCTGTAAAAATGAGGTGCAATGTCAATGGTGCCAAGCTGTATTGGCCTTTGCTTTCCCCTTGGATAACATCAATGGTGTAGAAAGGGGAGGCTGGTATGCGTGGGCCACTGCTGGTCTTCCTTAAACAACCTTTCCCAGACTTGTGTTTCAGAGGGTAACTTTCTAGGTGCAATCCCATGATCATTCATGACCAAAGGGGATCTTTACCCTTATATATATTTGAACTCAGAACATAATAACAGATGAAACGCCACTAAGCATTTCACTGGTGTACTAATGATTCTGCTAGCTTACTGCCTTGACAACCACAACAGCAATAATAATGATACCAATAATAATAATCAGGCAGTGGCTCTCATGGCCTCTGGTCTTAACTGACTGAAACTGTTAAAATGTACAAGTTTTGTCTTGATGTAACAGATGGCTACAACAAATATTCTGCTCAGTACCACAGATTTGCTTGTCTGTTGCTTGACCTTTACCAGTTGAGCATATCTCTTAGTAGCTGACAATATGTGCATTTCTAATCAAGAGCAGGAGTAGTGAGGGAGCACTATATCCATGTGTTGAGAAGAATTCTTTGAGGTTTTAATAATTCACCCCTGGAAACATGGGGGTTTTGTTAATCATCCTTATACAACCCTTATTCAGGGACCTTTTGAGTGGGACTGGCTACTCAGCCTCAAGAAAATACTTACCTGCAAGGTCATGGACTGTTTATCTTGATATAAGGTCATCATGTTGCACACACATATGGTCGTGATGCATGTGCCTGATGTACCATTATTAGATGAGTAGTCATGATATATATATATATATATATATATATATATATATATATTGGGTTTTGTATATTCGTACCCTACTGCCACTGTGATGGTGTGTGCTGTTCTCTCACTCAATAATAATAATAATAATAATAATAATAATAATAATAATAATTTCTAATGTAAACACACAGAAATTTGACGATAGAAAGCAGTCAGTTATATCAACCTGGTGCTTCACTGGTACCTTATTTTATTAATCCTGAAACACAAGGTCAAAACTCTGCACGATTTGAACTTAGAATGTAAAGGATCATAACAAAATACTACAAGGCATTTTATCTGACATTCCCACTAATGTTTCTGCTATCCACCGCCATAATAACAACAATAATAATAATGTTCATAAATTTAGACAAGTTTGTATTCTTTGGGGAGACAAGAATCCTGACGTTTTAAGCAAAACACATAAGGATATATTCTGAGTGCTACTGTAAACATCATCTCCCCAAGACATACAAACTTATTCATATGCCAGCTTTACTAAATGATTTTTTACCAACACAGACCACCTCTAGATTTTTCAGAGTCTGGTCTTATTTATTATTATTATTATTATTATTAGTAGTAGTAGTAGTAGTAGTAGTAGTAGTAGTAGTAGTAGTAGTAGTAGTAGTAGTAGTAGTAGTAGTAGTAGTAGTAGTAGTAGTAGTAATTTGCAGGTAATGATGATGATGACCATCTCTAACATGGGTACAAGGCCACAAATTTTAGTGGGGAGCTTAGTTAATTAAATCAAGTATTTAGAAGTAAATGAAATTTTAATAAAGACTGAAACTAGTTCTGTTGATGCCTCTTTTTCTGTCAAGAGAGTGAAGTTGTATAAAATGAATGTCCAGTACGTATCACAAAGTTTAATTTACACACCCACATTTCATGTTCCATTTTTATATAGTTTCTATGGGTGATGCCCATAGTGATTAATATCCAATCACATTACAGAGTGTATTAAGTGCATTTTAATGTGGCACAGACACAAAAGATGTTGCCACACCCCAGATAAAACTAAAGAGTCCACTCTACCCTTTGTTATCTACATTTATTCCCCGACTACAGAGTACAATAGATGAATTTATCATGGCACCAGTGCTAGAGATATTGCCTTGATTCTGACAGGACTGAACAGTCCTCTTTAGCCTATGTTGTCAAACTCATTCAAGGCAACATAATTAAAAGAGTGAATTGAAGAGAGAGTGATGAAAGAGAATGAACAAGAGTGAGAGAGTGAATATAGTGGGAAAAACAGAGACAGAAGAAAGAAGGTGATAGAGGCAGGAGAAATAGAAGAGAAAGTGATAGATAGTTACATTCCATCAACTTTAGTGTGCTTCCACATTCAATACTGTCTCTTGCACTTTTCTCCTATACATTCATGACCTACTCACAGCACTGGATTAACCATTAAGCAAAATAAGCACGTGCTTAGGGCATCAAGGGTAGGAGGGGGTCACCACAGAAATGGTAAATGGTTTATGGCACAAAAGAAACCACTTTAAACTTACTAAAATAATATTCGGGATGCCTTTATCTCTACTAAGTATAGATGCAGATGTGTTACCTAAGATTAACTTTGGAGGATCTGACCAAAGACTTTGCAATTCAAAAAAGTAGGAGGAAACTTTTAAAATATAAATGAAGTGGAAGTATACACAAATAAACATTATTTTCCCTTTACTGTTTCGTCTTGAAAAATAAAAAAAATCATTTTATGGTTTGCTATTGTTTATATTTTGAATTACATAATCTTTTATGGGGGCACCAAAATCTTTTAAGTGCTTAGAGCCTTGATTTGTCTTAATCTGGCCCTGCATACTCAGTCACCTCCAATCACACCTCCTATGGAGATATTACCTTTATTTCTTTCTAATCATCCACACCAAAGTGTCATTCACATGTATCAAAATGCCAATCCTATACAGAACCCACAAATGATGTACACATCAAGAGTGTCCTTCAGTTACATTATGACAATCGTGATTCTTTTAACAGTGCAAAGAGACAATCACTGCACAATCCAAGAATACATTATCACAATTTGATCACCACCAAACATAAAGAGCAAACAACTGGAACCCTCATAATCACTTCAAATGCTAGGTATCATTATCACAGGAATTTTCCTTGCAAACATACACCCTTAGTATAGTAAGGACTGAATCTCAAAAACTGCACTTTGTTTTCTAGAGCCAAAAATAGTTTAGCATCAACAACTAATAACTCTCTACATAATTTAATGAAAAGTACATTGGAGTACTGTTTCTATATTTTGGAGATTACTTCTGTTTTGTTTTACACCTCAACATCCTAACTCATATAATAGTTGTAAACAAGCAACACATTTATACAAGTAGTAACATCATTTCCAATCCTTTTTGAAAATACATCAGGCCATAGGGAAGTATTACTTTGCTCAGAAATAGGTGCAGGTTGCAACAAGAACTGCATCCAACCATGGGAAATTGGCTTAACGAATTCTATCTGGCCCATGCAAGCATGAAAAAGTGGATGTTAAAATGACAATGATGATTATGATAATGATGATGATGATGGTACAAATATATTAGCAGTACCTATTTCATAAAATCTTGAAAGGATGAAGAGCATAGACAATCTTGGTAGGATTTAAAGGCAAAATATAGGACAGATCTAAATTGTACATTTAATCTGATACATTCCTCTTACTGCTATTCCTCAAACTGAAAAAAAAAAGAAAAGACCTTTTTCCTTTGTATAATTTAAGGTCAAAATTTTGTCGGAAGAAGTGGGAGTATAGCTGACTGAATTAACAACAGTATATTACTGGTATTCATTTTATTATTTCTGGAGAGAGATGAAAAGCAAAGTCAACTCTCATTTGCTCTTACTCTTGAAACTCCATCACCAACTCTTTTACTGCAGAAATCAGATATCTCCACTCAAAATTTCATTACCCACAACTGTGGAAAGCTGTTTCAATCTTTTGTTGAGTAATGTCATTTTTTAAACTATTTTTTGTTGAGATGTCAAGTTTACTGAGGTAACACAACTTGCAGAAAATACTAATTCTAATATTTAGTAGGTATTCAACATCATTACAAGAATAAGCATGAAATTTAATTTTGCAGTTAAACAGTAAATAGTAATATTGGACAACAACCACAATGTGCAATGGTAACAACAACAATAATAAAGAGGAACAATATCAAACATCAACAATATTAAAAAATATATTATTGTAAAACATTGACTAACAGCAACAGTGTATGATAAACACTATTAGAGAACAAAAATACCAGACAATAATAACACTAAATAACAACAATATTGAACAGCAACATGGAATAGCAACAATATTGAACAGCAACATGGAATAGCAACAATATTTAACAACAGCAATATTGAGCAAAACCAACAATAACAAGAGCAGCATACTGAACAATCACAACAATCTTGAATAACACTAAATAATAACAGTGTACAACAACAATATAGAATAACAATATTGTACAATGATAATATTGATTTCAAATTTTGGTACAAGACCAGCAATTTCAGGAGAAGGGATAAGTCAATTACATTGACCTCAGTACTCAACTGGTACTTATTTTATCGACCTCAAAAGGATGAAAGGCAAAGTCGACCTTGGTGGAATCTGAACTCAGAATGTAAAGATGGACAAAATGCCGCTAAACATTTTACCTGGCATGTTGTATGATGATCATATTGAACAACAGTGACTCTGAACACAATCAATATTGAACAACAACAATACTGGACAACACTCAACAGCCAAAACAATATTGATTATAAACAATGGTATTAAACGATATTGACAAAACTGAACAGTAACTTTTTCATAACAACATTGAATAACAACAATACTGAACAATACTATTGTTAAAATAACAAGAATAATACTGATAACAAAAAATATTGTTCAATACAAACATGCAGCAATAACATTGATACTGAATAACATCAATGATAAACAACATTGAACAACAATAACAATACTGAACAACATGACTGTACAACAACAACAATACTGAACAATAACAAAAATATTGTTCAATACTAACATACAATAACAACAATACTAAACAACAATGCTAACAGCACTGAACAACAACAATAGTAATAATATTAGACCGAAACAAGATTGCATACTTTCATAGTGCAGCCCACCATAATACATAGGAGGAATTTCAATATGGTCATCCTGGTTTGGTCCTTGTGATGAATCATGATAGAGACGGTAATTCTGAGGAGGTGGTGTCTGATTAACACATAACTGTAACAAAATCAAAAGATAAAGTATGAGTGGAGGAGAGGGCAGACTGTACATAAAGAGTAGCTTTATGATGATGTAGTAAGATGATAAAACAGATGGCCTACTGAAATACTGGGATGATTAACAGTTTTAATAGAGGGTAAAACAACTAGAGCATGTAAAGGGAAAGATAAATGTAAATAATAAATTATAATGGATGACTCTAAAATGAGATGTGTATGTTTATGTATATATGAGGATGTAGGTGGATGCTTGAATTGTAACCAAGTCATGAGCCAAGAAATATATTCTAATACAGAATTAATCATCTTAAAGTAATATCAGCATATGCAAAATGATCTGTTACATATATCAAGGTGCTATGGGGTATAGAATTAAGGACTTTTACTCAAATTTCCTGATCGACCATAAACTCGGTTTCCTGATTTTCCAGCAAGCTGCTTTTCTGATCTACCTGAGACTGACTCCTTGATCTAATGAAAACAAGTCACCCATTTGTGTTCTCATCTTTGAAAACTTGTGCACTCTTGACTGTTTTCTTTATCATACAGACATGATTTTGCAAATTACATTATTTTCATTAGAATTTTATTTAGCGTATAACTACTATTTGTAATGTAAATTAATAACAAATACTCAAAATGCATTCTGACAGGCCCTATCAGTTGCATAGATCTGATAACATCTTAAGCAATTGCTATAGTGGATACCAAACTGATAGACTATTTATTGTAGGGTCGGGTCAGATTAGATCAGTATCAACTTAATGGAAGTAGTTTAGTAACAAGTCAACAATACTGATATAAGGTCCTACTCTCTAGAGAAAGAGTAGTGTCAGTCATTTTTATCTATCAATACTGCACAGAACTTTTCATTAGTATTACATTGACCAGGTTTTTGCCATTTTGCCACCCAAGAATAAAAAAAACAAAAAAGACAAGCCTTGTAAGCATGAGCATTTGTGGTGAGACATAAGCTATTATTTTCCCATACCCTTTCATACAAGGTGGCACAGTAGACTGATGTTTCATCACTTGAGATATTCATTTCTATTGTCTAGCTGTTGTTTTAACACATCAACAACAACAACAAACAACCAAAATACAACATTTAGCATGCATACAAAGATAAATACTATATCATCTAACAACAACATCACACTATGATATCATTATTTTGTATTGAGAATGTTGTTTGCTTTTTTTTCTAGGGGTCTTTTTTTCTTTTCAGTTACTTAAAGAAGACAAGGCAGGCAAGAGTATAGAGAATGTATGAAGACCAATATTAACGTTTTAAGTTTTTTTAAATATCAGTAATTGGTTGGAAACGAGACATAACAGAACATTAGATGCATGATGAGATAAACATTGCTGTTACTTCAATAAGCAAACACTAACATATTATTACTTGTGTGTGGGATACACACACACACACACACACACACACACACACACACACACACACACAACACACGAAGTGTATTTGAGTGCATCAGAGAAAGGTGGGAGGGATTCAGTTTTCCTAATTTGTGAAACATCACAAAGCAATCCATAACATTTCTTTTGCCCATAACCTAAATTTCAAGATACAAAAAGCTAAAAGAGATCATGATATGTCTAATCCATAATAATAAAAGCATAGCAGATGCTGATCATTACATGTCTATCAACAAAATAATTGTCAGAGAGAAAATGATTATGTTCTAAGAAGGAAAATGATATGCTAAATGATATTTAGCTAAATATCTGCTTCTTGGTGTTTCTGTAGATCAGGACTGAAGCTGCTGTTCAACTAATCAAACATAAATGCAAAATAGATCATCAGATATGTTACTATCAATGTGATCTCAGCATAACTGGGAAACTAGTAGTAGTGTTTTCTAACATTTTAAGGATCAAAAGTCAAGTTGTTGCAGCCAATGGTAAGCTTTTAGAACACTAAAAAAATTCTGAATAGGCTGCCCCAGGGAACATTTTGGAGAATAAAACTGTTTGCAAAATTTTTCTTAGATATATCCCCAATTATCAGAACAGCAAAGCTCTTTAACTATTTTGATAACACCAAAATAGCAAAGGCAATCACATGTCCTGATGATGTCAACAACCTACAGGAAAACCTTGCATTCATTTACAAGTGGGCTGATGAAAACAACATGAAATTCAATACAGACAAATAACAAATATTCCATTATCAATCCTCTAATACTTTGTAGACTTGATAAACAAAGAGGTTCCAATGGCAAACTCAGATTTATGTGACATCTGCAAATTATAAGTAATAACATATCATTTTTTGTATATATTAATAAGATAGCAATGTTCAAAGAATTAGCAGAATAGATTCAGAGATAATTTAGAACAACAGAACAAGTCAATTTGGTCTTCTAGAATATAATCATTCTCAGTCGTATGGGTTATTGCTCCCAGCTATGGCACTTCACAATATCAAGCTTACTGCTGGAGTAGAAATAATGAAATGATTTGAAAGTAGCTGCACTACAAAAGTATTAAGAATTTATTTCCTGCCTTAAAGAAGGGAAAATTAGCTGTAATTTATATCTGAATAATCTTAGAAGGAAATAATACCAACTGTGCAAATTGCTAGGTTGTGTACCACTGAACAGTGGCAAAAGTTCTTCACACTACATACTGGATTAGGACTAGATACTGTAATAGCTATAGTGTTTCAAAAGACCACAGCTCTGCAATTCCATCTCTCACTTCACAAAACATAGAGGATCTGCAGGGAGTAGATACCAACAAATTCAGACAACACTTAGAAATTCTACTGCATAAGATTCTGATGAATCATCAACAAGAGACATAGATGATGTCTGCAAATTCAAATTCCCTCATTCACTGACTGTAGAACAAAAGAGGATGGAGCAGCATCAAAGGTGGTGATCCAGTATGGCCACACAACCGTTTGGAACCAGTAAAAGAGTATAGAGACATTATGTATATGTATCCTCTATGCAGATTAGTCCAGAACAGTTGAGTTATGAAAGTGCTTACACACAAAATATACACTGTACAAAAACTTCTGTCCTAAAAGTTTGTCACATTCCAATTTTTAATAAGTTAACAGTTAATAATATTTTTAAAAATCTTTCTTTGAATTAATATACACACATACATATATATAAACCAAAGTCTTAATAAGTAGGAAGTATATATATATATATATATATATATATATATATATATATAAACCAAAGTCTTTGTTAAGTAGGGAGCTCCTACCTCTGCTGGCAACTAAGGGCCTCTTGCTCAGGATGAAATGTAGACTGTATGATGCATGCGTGTGAACTGTCATGCTACACAGCAGTGAAACATGGGCCATGAATGCTGAGGACATGTGTAGACTTGGAAAAAAATGAAGCTAGAAAAAAAATCAACTGGAAAGGTACATTCTGCACCAAAATGACTTTCCTTCCTTTACAAACATCGAGTTTTCATCTTTTGTAATGACTGGTACAAAATCTTTCTTCATGAGATTTTCTATCAGCATCGATGTCCTCGACAAAGACCGTTCAACATGGAAGGATGAGCCTAGTTACAGAAGTGGACTTGAAAAACTTGAGAAGACAGTTGTTGTGAATGATGTTGCAGAAAGAGGTGTCAAATTCATTCAGGATTACAATAACATTCTCACAAAAGATGAAATTGAGAAACAATTTGTTTTAAAGATTGTTACCGAAAACCGTAAAACATGCACAACCGACACTAAATCTTCTCTTATGCAAAAATAATGTTCAATATTCAGAGTCCAGTGTTCACATTATGCTTTTGATTCTATAGAAATTATTGTTGTAAATAAAAATGCATTTCTCTTATAGAAGTTGTGTGCTTTATTAAGAAAACCTAACATTTCTTAAGTTTTTCCTCTTTCAGGAATTTTTCAAATTAACTATTGGTAAATTGGATTTAGAACGTTTTTAAACATCTGTTGGGGTTGCCTGGATGTGCCTACATGAATTTTTCTAAGAAGAAATAAGAAAATGGTCGAGAAAGGGAACAGTATATCGCTTTTGAACAGAATTAATTATTGCGTATACTATGTTTCAACTTCATGGTGTTTGAGGGTCACCTAGCAGTTGTCCGATTAAGCTGAGATTTTGAACACCCCATTTTGCTGTTTATTGGAACAGAATTAAGGGGTAGGAGCAGCAAAATTTTAACTTTCAGGAAATTACCTATTACTAAGAGCCACTCTAATGTATATACATGTGTATGTGAGTATACATATATACATACATATATATGTCAGTGTGTGTGTGTGTGTGTGTGTATATACAGACATACTCATATATTTTATATACAAATCCATGTATACTAGGAGTGTTTCTGTGTGCACAAGCTTTTTTTTTTCCAAGATATGAATGAATTTTGATGAACTGCAAAAGACCACATCCTTCATATTTCTCTTGACCTAAATTTAAGGGACAAAATGATCAACACATATGTGTGTGTGTGTGTGCACGCATGTATCTGGGTTCGGTTAGAGAAATATGCATGTGTAAGCAAGTGTGCAATTGTATACACAGCCAAATATATATACAACTTCTTTATATGTATATAAAAATATGTGTATATGTGAATACGTATATATCCTGAGGCTTGGTAATACCAAGAAATCTATAGCTTTATCAAACCTTGAAGTAAAACTTACAACATGCCTAACAGTTTCTCGTCTAGTTCCTGAAACAAATTAATCACCAGCCAGCTGTTATTCTCCTCCAATTCATTTTACTGTTGATCCTGTTACTGTTGTTGTAATTTATAATCGTCACTGATGTTTTTACTTTTGTTGCTGTTCTTGTTGTTATTGTTCATGGCTGTTTTTACAACTGTGGGAGTGGATGTAGAAGAAGGTGGAGGTGCAGTTGGCATTATAATATTTATCCTTAAATAAGATTCTCTATGTCATCACCTTAATGTTTATTTATTATTTCAGGATTCGTTTGTTATTACAATCATTATTTTGTCTTCATAATTTACTTGTAACAACTACATCAATAAGAACAATGTATGACAACATCAACAACATGGTTTTGTATCCCATCACATAGTTACATTCTGAGCATGTACCTCCTGCTACAACAACAGCATTAGACAACAATTTAGTTGGCAAAATAAATTTATATCAAATCTTAGACACTGATCAATAACATATTTCATTTAGAAGTGTAGGTGAGGGGTTTAACAGCACCTGCTCATCAGTGGGATCCTTTAGCAGAGTCCAATCTGTTGCAAATATTCAGAACAGACACCTGATTCCCTCAATGTTCAAGGTATCTATTTTTAACATCAGATGTTCGTTTTGGTCATTGACCATATCAATCTCACCATTCTGATATGGCCGTCACAAGGCCTCATTCTTATGGTGTAGCAGTTTCTGTACCTGAATGACTCTGAGGGCTATGCTAGAGGTGGGCCAGCTACCAGTAGGGCTTCCCATGTTGGACAGGTCAATGAGTAGAGGCTAGACTAATATGAATCACCTCTTCTCAATGGTAAAAGTAGGTTTCGACAGGGCCAACACCCCTATCTAGACCTAGAAAAAAGCAAAGTTACAGAAGTATTGATGACAATTCAAAGTCAACAAGTCCTGGGAGAAGAAAGCCTTTCTTTAGAGAACCTTTGTCAGGATAGTGAGGCAGAGCCAAAAAAGCAGGGATCCAACTGGAGAGAAACAGGAAAGACAGCCCAAAGTCAAGAACAGAAGTGAAAGGTCATTGATGGTTTATGTTCCTGAGGGAAGGAAGTGCTTAACTGAACTGACTGATACTGAAAGGGCCTGTACAGGCAATCAACACTGTTCCAGCTCCCATAATGAATTTATTAACCCAACATACCCCACCAAACAAATTCTAGAAGAGACATTCCTGAGCTTTTCATGTCTCTATATCCTTGCTATTTTGCATCACCAACTGTTATGCCAGAGTAGTTTTATTCCTCCAGCCATACCCTCTTACACCATGTTCTCAATGAAGTGTCTTCTAGGACAGATGCACATACACAGAGAACAGAGTATACATGTAAAAGAAATATGGAGAGAGAGTAACAAACCCAGAGTGGGCTGTATAATATGAGAAGGTATAACTTCTCAGTTATGACAATTTCAATATAAAGTTGAAATCTGAAGGAAAACAACAGTCAAGTAAATAAACATCCATTATTTGGTTGATTACTTCAGGAATCAATTCAGGAAAGATGCTAAACAAAGCCAATTCTAACAGGACTTGAGCTTAGAACATGAAAGGATGTAACTAAATACCACAAAGCAGTATTTTGTGTACAGTATCATTCTTACATTGCATACAGTATCATTCTTATATTGCATACAGTATCCTTCTTATATTGCATACAGTATCATTAAGAAGAACCATATGCAGATGGAGACATTATTAAATATGGTGGAATTCATTAAAATAGAATCAGCTTTTAAAAAGGAAACCCTTAAGTTATTTTTACAAGCAAATGACTACAACAATAAAAGTTACTAATTACATACATAATCAGATGCAGTCACAAATATATACACACAGACTTAATCACAAATATATACACACAGGCTCAATCACAAATATATACACACAGGCTCAACCACATGTGCACAGAAAATATGCAATTACTGTCAATATGCACACCTACGCATATTTACAAACGCTTACAGAAAGAAAAGAAATTAATTAAATTAAAATTGGTAAGATTATGGTCCTTCCCACCTCTTCTTTTCCTTTCTTTGCAATTTATTATCTTAGATCTATTACATAGCTCCTCATAACAAATCTATTGTCTTTATCCTAAGGATATAAATAAAAAGTAAATCTGTTATGTACATCCTCATTAAGCAACAGTGCAATAATAGATGCTATGACCAAAACTGGATCATGAAATGACAGTATTGCCACCAACATAATCATAAACTTCTATCACAGTTGTGGGACTCATAACTAAATATTCAACAACCATGCACCTACAGTATACTGAATAAAACTCTTATCACATATCTATTACATTGAAAAGGTGGCATTCCAATAACTAGGCTTCTTCAGATTCTATTCAGCTCTAAGCAGTCATTTGCTATCTACAAGTCATAAATGTGAGTTATATTTGAGTTTTACATGCAGTAACTGTTATACATAGACAGCATTGACATTTGATGCCAGTCTTCCATGCTGGCATGGGTTAGCCAATTTGCAAGCAGAGAGCTGCACCAAGCTCCATTGTCTGCTTTGGCATGGTTTCAATGGCTGGATGTCCTTCCTAACACCAACCACTTTATAGAGCACTCTGAGTGACTGTAATATGTCACCAGCACTGGTGCTTTTTACAGGGTGCCAGTGGGGTTGCCAAATAACTTGCAATACTGATATGAAGACCTCTAAGTTGGGAGAGGGAGTGGTAGCACAGGAAGTGGCATCATGCAGGGCAAGAGGTTAGAGTATGATAGAAGGACAGAGATAGGTGTCTTATTATAGAGAAGATATTTGGCTACCCCAGTAGGAAAAGAGAAGAGAGGAAGGAGGGTTGGAGTTAGAGAAAAAGATAGAGAGAGGCAGTCTGAGTGTGTGTGAGAGGGAGAAACGTAGTGTTGGAGATACATAGGAACCAACCCACATGTAACAGTGGAGGTGAGGATAAGTGGTACAGAAGGGCAGAGGGGAGTGTTCCATAGGAGTGAGAAGGGAGATGTTTTGAGATGGAGAAGAGGTGACTGTAGCAAGTAATGGTGAGCAAAATTGGAGTGTCTGGTGGGGGGGTATGGTAGATAGATATGTGAGGGTATGGAGAGTGTGTGGATAGGCACATGCACATGAGAGACAGGGGAGGGACCTATAGTGAGTAGTGATCATGGGTGGTGGGTTAGGGGCTAATGTTGGGGAGATGGGTTGCAGGGACATTTTGACAGAAGACAGACTCTGTGTGTGTGTGTGTGTGTGAGAGTGTGAGAGTGTGAGAGTGTGTGTGTGTGTGTGTGTGTGTGTGTGTGTGTGTGTGTGTGTGTGTGTGTGTGTGTGTGTGTGTTTTCAAGGTGATCGTGGCCAGCCACAATTTGACTTAGCTTCACATGTCTTAAGCACAACAAATCACCAGAAGTCTCAGTCTCTTGTCTTTTATTCTATGAGGCTCAACATCTGAAGATTATTTCTCACCACTACATCCCACATCTTTCTGAGTCTACTTCTTCCACAGGTTCCCTTCACATTAAGGATTGGCACTTCCTTGTGCTGATGTCTTCATCCATATGCATCATATGATCATACCAGTGCAGTTTTTTCTCTTGCACACAACATCTGATGGTTCTTATACCCAATTTTACCCTTAAAACACTTACACTCTGTCATACATGCACACTGACATTGCACATCCAGCAGTATGTGTTGGCTTCATTTTTTTCAAGCCTTTGCATGTCCTCTGCAGTCACAGCTCACGTTTCACTGCCATGTAGTATAGCAGCCCCAAACACAGGCAGAACTATAATCAAAAATATAAAAGTCATAAACAGCCTGTCCTTCTCTTGGGCATTGCATGTAAAGGTCTAACATTACCTGATGTATTTCTCTTCTCAAGATGGTAGATTGTAATCTTGTAATTTGAGAGCGACACCCCCTGGCGAGAATGGACTGGACCACTACATATAAAGAGTAGCAGTCTGAGTAAGTAAGGTATTTCGTGCTAGTTCTACAGTTCATGTGCTGATAGTTCAAAGTTGGGGTTCAAGTTGGATTGTTGGTTCTTAAAAGATTGTAGTTATGTTCCGTGTGGTTACTGCCATTTGTTTCGATTATATTGTTATTACACTGTTGCAGTGTATTCATTTATCCATAAGGATAAAACATTTGGTGACGAGGATGAGATATAGTCAAATTGAAAGGGAGGCCCAAGCAATTATTTTTGCAGTTAAAAATTTCACAGGTTTCTGCATGGCAAAAGTTTTTTTTATTGCAGACAGACCATAGACCATTGCTGTCGATTTATGGGTCTAAAAAAGGGTTACCAACTCATACTGCAAACTGCTTGCAAAGTTGGGGTGTAATATTACTAAATTATAATTTCAAAATGCAATACATTCCATTGAAAAAATCAGTCATGTGGACTGCCTTCCGAGATTAATTCCAAAAAATATGGAACCACTAGAAGGGACTGTTATAGCCGCACTGCAGGCAGAAAGTGAAATTAATAGCACTACGATGAATGTTATCCAAGAACTACCAGTGACAGCACAGGATATAAGAATGAAAGCTGTAGGTGATGAGTATATTACAAAAATAAAAGAAGATTTAAAAAATAAACAGAGTAAAAATTCAGATGCCAGTAGTTTTTCAATTTGCGACAACATTCTGAGGTATGCCCAAAGAGTGGTGGTTCCAACTACATAACAAAAAGGTGTATTGCAACAATTTCACAGCAGACATCCAGGATTGGTAAGGATGAAGGCTCTGAAAAGGAGTTACGTCTATTGGCCATCTATGGACCAAGATATCAAAAACTCGGTGAGAACGTGCCAAGGTTGCACGCTTACGGCCAAAACCCTGCTGGTAAAATATCAATCATGGCCAGAGACAGAGAACCCATGGTCTAAGTTACACACTGACTATGCTGGACTGGTAAATGGCACTTACTACCTAATCGTAGTAGATAGCTGTACTAAGTGGCTGGAGGTTTGCAGGTGCTATAGACCAACCACTAAAACAACTATAAAGTTGAAATAGTTGTATGCTGTCAACTTAATGTGACAGTCCCCTGAAGGGAATAATACTACTGTTGGTTAAACCTAGGAAGCTGCACTGCTAACTAACAGTAGTATTATTCCCTTCAGGGGACTGTCACATTAAGTTGGCAGCATACAACTACTTCATTGTATCACTACTGCATAAATCTCTCTGAGAGATTTAGAAATGTACTATTTCTAAACTATAAAGTTCTTATATGAATTGCTTGCATGATACGGTGTCCCTGACATGCTACTTTCATACAATGGAACGCAGTTCTTTGGGTATGAATTCAAGAACTTCTGTAAAAGACATGTGATAAAGCATATTTTCACTCCACTCTACCACCTGAGGGCAAAGGGGCACGTAGAAAGATTTGTAGACACCTTTAAGAGGGCATTAAGAAAAGTGAAGAATGAATTAAGTAACGATGAAGCACTTGAAGTAACGATGAAGTAACGATGAATTTCTTAAGAATATACAGAGTGACCCCACCCCTAATCCAAGTACAAATTCAGGGAAGCCTCCCACAGAATTGATGTTCGTAAGAAGGATAAAATCCATTGTTGATAAGCTATTACCAGAGAAAAAAAGATGCAAAGGAAATACAAAAGAGCCAATGAAATACATCAAGATAGGTGATAAAGTGCATTCCGAAACCTGTAAAACCTATAAAAATGGTAAAGAAGGCAGGGAAGATGGCCTTGTTACCAGAAAAATTGGAAGTATGATGTAGCTAATTAAAGTGTCACACAGTGAACATCAGAGACATAAACCAACTAAGGAAGAGGCATATCCAAGATCAGGAAGAAATTCTCAAGGAATTATTGTGAAATATTCGATGCACTGGTATCAAAAGTAATAGAGTCCTGTAGAACCAGCATGAGAAAAAGAAAGCAGACCAAACACCTTGGGATAATGCCCAAGTGAAAGAATATAAATAAAAAATTTCTTTATTCCTGTGAAACATGAAATCTCAAAAGGGTAGATGTTGTGCGAGAGTACAATGTCCCTGGCGAGAATGGACTGGACAACTACATGTGAATAGTAGCAGTCTGAGTAAGTGAAGTAGTTCATGCTAGTTCCACAGTTCAAGTGCTGATAGTTCAAAGCTGGAGTTCAAAGTTCACAGTTTGAGTTAGCCTGTTGGATTGTTGGTTCTTAAAAGATCGTTGTTACGTTCCATCAGGTTACTACCATTTGTTTTAATTATATTGTTATTACACTGTTGCAGTGTATTTGTTTATCTATAAGAATATAACAGAGCAAGATATGGCTGCTGCTATATGTAGCAGGTTGAGTAAACTTTATAGGTTCCTACACTGACTTCACATGATATAGATACTTAAAGGAGACACTTGTTTAACTGTGTGTGTCAGTATGATACACAGCTGCACCAGTAACCAGAAAAAACATAATGATATATGAGTATGCTGTCACATTTGAAGATGGAAGAGACACATCTATGATATAACACATTAGTGGTATACAGTCAAATCAACATGTGGAAAAAATTATATCAGTATAACAATCCCATGAGTGGATAGAAGAGTTACATCAATAGAATATATAGTCACACTAACATAGTATAGAATATAGTCACATCAATGGAGGAAATAGGTACCTCAGTATCATTTAGTCATATCAGCTAATGGGGCAAGTATACTATACTGTAATACCAACAGATAGAATACACATTATAATATGATACAAAATGACTCAATATGGATAAACCAGAATACAGGGAGGAGAGAAAGTATTTGTTTATGAATAAGCATGTATGTGTGTGTATGAAGAATTTAAGGGAACAATATGAAAGTTTTGGTAACTTATGAATGTAACAGTAACATTACATGTAGAGGTGTTCCAAAAAAATATACAGGTCCAGACATGGCTATGTAGTAAGAAGTTTGCTTCCCAATCATATGGTTTCAGACTCAGTCCCACTGTGTGGCATCGTGGGCAAGTGTCTTCTACTATAGCCACAGGCCGATCAAAGCCTTTTGAGTGGATTTGGTAGATGGAAACTGAAAGAAGCCCATTGTGTGTGTGTGTATATATATATATATATATATATATATATATATATATATATATATATATATATGTATGTATGTGTGTTTGTGTTTGTCCTCCTGCCATCACTTGACAATTGATGCTAGTTTGTTTATGTCCCCATAACTTAGCAGTTCTGCAAAAGAGACCAATAGAATATGTACCAGGCTTACAAAGAATAGGTTCTGAGGCCGATTTTTTCGACTAAAACTCCAGCATGATTTCAGTCAAATAACCGAAGCAAGTAAAAGAATAAAAGACCACCATTGTTATTCATTACCATCTCCCTCTAAATCTTTCTCAACATAATCATGGGAGTCATTATCACAGAATTGTAACTGGTTCAAAGCTTATCACCAGAATTGTGTTGCATTGTGCCTCTAGCCAATGCATTCATCTGTCATTATATGCTGAATAGGTACAGCTCGTAACTTTATCAAAGAAAGGAAATTGGTATCATTAATGAATACTTTGGCTCGTTGAAGCACTGAGTTGCTATCCTATCTCAGGACTCAGTTCAAAGAACCTAACACACCACAGTGTACTTCAGTTATTTGAATCACTTCTTCAATAGAGTAAAATACATTCAACAAGTCTCAATCAATCAATCAATGGCCACCATTACAGCTGCTGTCATTGGAGGCAACATCTGTGTTGTCATCATCATTATAATCACAAGCATAGCTGAGAGGTTAAGAATCTCATTTTACAACCACAATGTCTCAGGTTCAGTCCCACTATGTTGCACTTTGGGCAAGTGTCTTCTATCATAGGGCTGACCTATACTTTGTGAGAGGATTTGAAAGATGAAACCTTTGTGGAAACCCATCATACATCATGTACGTGTGTGTGTGTGTGTGTGTGTGTGTACATGTGCCTGTGTGTATGCGCATGTGTGTGTGTTTTGGGGTCTGTGTTTGTTCCTGCCACCATTGCTTGACAATCTGTGTATACTTGTTTATATTCCTGTAACTTAGCATCTCAGCAAAAGAGATCAACAGAATGAATACCAGACTTAAAAAATAAGACTGGGGTTGATTTGTTGGACTAAAGCTCTAAATGGTGGTGCCCCAGCATGGTCACAATTCAATGAGTGAAACAAGTAAATGATAAAAGATACACTGGGACACCAACATACATTGCCAAGTATTTATCTTTCCTTTTATCTTATATATTTTGTTTCAGTCATTAGACTGCAGCTATGCTGGGGCGCCGCCTTAAGGAATTTTAGTTGCACTAATTAACCCCAGTACTTAATTTTTTTTATAAGCTTGGTACTAATTCTATCAGTTGCTTTTGCTGAACAGCGAAATTACAGAGGATGTAAATGCACTAACAATGGTCATCAAGTGGTGGGGGACAAACACAGACACAAACACACACATGCAATATATATATATATATATATATATATATATATATATATATATATAGGCACAGGCATGGCTGTGTAGTAAGAAGCTTGCTTCCCAACCACATGGTTCTAGGTTCAGTTCCACTGCATGGCACCTTGGGCAAGTGCCTTCTACTATAGCCTTAGGCAGATCAAAGCCTTGTGAGTAGATTTTGGTAGACAGAAACTGAAAGAAGCCTATCGTATGTATCATTATCATCATCATCGTTTAATGTCTGCTTTCTATGCTGCTATGGGTTGGAAGGCTTGACTGAGAATTGGCAAACCAGGAGGCTGCACCAGGCTCCAGTCTGATTTGGCAAGGTTTCTACAGCTGGATGCCCCTCCTAACACCAGCCACTCTGAGAGTGTAGTGGGTGCTTTTTATGTGCCACCAGCACGGGTACCAGTCAGGCGGTAATGGCATTGGCCATGCTCGAAGGGTGCTTTTCACATGTCACCAGCATGGATGCCAGTCAGGCAGCACTGGCATTCTATATATATATATATATATATATATATATATATATATATATATATATATATATAGCGTTCATACACACATTATTTTTCCCGTCTGGCCGTAAAGCCTTTTCTGTTTGTTTTCCTGTCTTGTTTTTTGTCCGCCACTACATTCCTCCATGGCAAGGTTTAATTTGTGTATACAAATTTAATTTGCGGTCCATGGGAAGAGCCATTTTAACGATGCGTCCTACCCAGCTCTTCGAAACGCCGGTGTTAAAACTGGGGTAGCTGATGAAGAAGAATGTTCTCTATGTGGCTTGTGTGTTTTCTCGTCTACGTTTTGTTTGCAATGTCCTGTACCCAGATATGCACCTATACATACAGGTGGATGTCGGTATGCACATACCTGTACGTATATATGCATATACTCATTTACTGTTTGTTTTTACATGACCGAACGCAGCGTCACCAATTTGTAAGTAGTTATCGTAACTTTATATTTTCCGATGCTACTCTATCTCTTTCTCTTTCTCTTCCTCTATCATTTTTCCCCCTCTCGTTCTTCCTCTTTACTACTACGTATCTCGCTTTACCCCTCTCGTTCTTCCTCTGTTACTACTACGTATCTCTTTTTCCCCCCTTGTACTTCCTCTCTTTCTCTTTTCCTCTCGTTGCTCACCTATTCTTCTACTTCCTCCCTTTGTTTCTCCCTTTACCACTCTCTCTCTTCCCCTTACACCGGTATGGTCACATGCTTCCGGTCAATAATCCTTTTCTTCCTTGGCTATCGCCGAGCAAACACACGAACTTACTTCGTCCCTACTTTCAAGTTCGTGCCTCACAGCGTTCACATACACATAATTTTTCCCGTCTGGCCGTAAAGCCTTGGATCTATTTTAAAACAGGGGCCACATTTTTCATTAATGTTTTACGTAGTGTTTTTGGTACGGAAAGACTTTCAAACTTCATATACTTATCTATTTTGTGTTATAGAACAGAAAAATATTTTTGTATTCGAATTTATTTCATGTAAAAAATTGTCTTATTTCGATAATTTCAACCGATCACTGACAAGTATTCAGTTGTTTACATTTACTCCTTTGGCTGATTAAGCGATGTAAAGCGTATTTAATCTCCATACGTTCGTTTTATTTGCTTTTTTCATTTTAAATTTGCTTTAACCCTAACCCTAACCCTAACCCTATGGTTAGGGTTAGGGTTAGGGTTAGGGTTAATTGTTTCAGAATCGTTTGTTTATGTAGTCGGCACTTAATATATATCGGCTGAATGGACGTCAGTGATTGGTTGCAATTACAGAAATACGACAACTTTAGCATGGAATAACTTATGAATTTCTTTTTTTTTTAAGAAGACTAAGAGAAAAAGATGTTTTATATGACACATTCTACCAGTGTTTCAAGTTTCAAAGTGTTTCGTTAATGAAAAATGTGGCCCCCGTTTTAAAAAAGATCCAAAGCCTTTTCTGTTTGTTTTCCTGTCTTGTTTTTTGTCCGCCACTACATTCTTCCAAAGTTTAATTTGTGTAAACAAATTTAATTTGTGGTCCATGGGAAGAGCCGTTTTAACGATGCGTCCTACCCAGCTCTTCGAAACGCCGGTGTTAAAACGGGGGTAGCTGATGAAGAAGAATGTTCTCTATGTGGCTTGTGTGTTTTCTCGTCTACGTTTTGTTTGCAATGTCCTGTACCCAGATATGCACCTATACATACAGGTGGATGTCGGTATGCACATACCTGTACGTATATATGCATATACTCATTTACTGTTTGTTTATATATATATATATATATATATATATATATATATGTATGTATGTCTGTGTTTGTACCTCTTCCCACCACTTGACAACCGATGTTGGTGTGTTTATGACCCTGTAACTTAGCAGTTTGGCAAAAGAGATCAATAGAATAAGTACCAGGCTTAAAAAAAAAAAAAAACTGGGGTCAATACATTCAACAATAAATTCTTCAAGGTAGTGCCCCAGTATAGCCACAGTCTAATGACTGAAACAAGTAAAAGATAAAAATATATATTAATATATAAATGATGGACTTAATTCAGTTTTCATCTACCAAATCTACTCACAAGGCTTTAGCTGATCCGAGGCTATAGTAGAAGACACTTGCCCAAGGTATCACACAGTGGGACTGAGCCCGCAAACATGTGGTTGCAAAGCAAGACATTTTGTAAAACCTTTCTAAATGTTGTTTAGCCCCAGGTGGCCTTGATCCAACAAATCTACAATCAAAGATATTCTAACCATAACCAGCCAGTTGAATAGTCAGACACAAGGTATTTAAAGCTACATTATCTATCTTGTATATCTTTCCCTTTTTAAGACAGTAGGGTGCAATTTGAAGGAGATTTGGCTTCTATTTCTTGTGAGTTGAGCAACTACACAGACACCCACTCATTAGCTCATTTCTAATTAATTATTTCCAGATGGTTTTACACCAGACAACTTTTACCCAAAATACTTAGTAAGGAATTAGTTGACAACATACTATTTAATGGGATGACCAAAGTTAACAAAGCTTTTGAATAGTAAAATACATAACATACATACACATACATATATGTACACACACACACACACACATACACACACACACAACCAGAGTTAAAGTTTCATTCAATTAACAAAGAACAAAAAGAAATAAACAGCAGTGTGAAAAAAATATGATAAAGAGAATGACAGACAAAGAGAGCAGGAGACAGAGAGAATGAGAGATAGGAGAAGAGAGAAAGAAAAAGAATAAGAAAAGGGTAGAGAAAGAAAAAGACACACTGACAGAGATACATAAAGAGGAGGAGGGAATAAAGAGGAGATATGAAGGACAAGAAGTAGAGAAAGAATTTTAATGACAAATCTCCTCTCTTCTCCTTCAAATGTTTTTTTCAGCCATCCTTCCTCCCGACGCCCACCCATCATTCCACTTTGCCATTCCACACCACTTCCCGCCTTCTGTAACCTATTACTCTAAACTCCTCCAACATCTCAGCTGTTACTCTACCTCTCACTCTCTCTCCCTTCCTCCCACTCTCTCATACTTTCTGTCTGCAAGAAACGACACTAAGTCAACAATATTAAGTTGGCCACTTCAGCTAATTCATTAAAGAAATTTCTCAAAGAAATTAACCAGAGTTTCACAGGATAGTGATAGATTCTTTAAGCAAGGTTCCTTGTAGTTTAGATGACAAAAATAAATTAATCACCAACTAGCAAACAGTAACCACTTCATATCCGTTCACACCTCCCAGTGCACATACACACACACACACACTTTGATAATGGCATTGTTTAAATTTTCTTTCAGCATTAATTTCTATTAATTTCAAACAATCAGTGGCTAGATGGGGAGGAAGCACTGCCTTCTTCTTCTTCTTCTTCTTCATCATCATCTCATTGTCATCTGCTGATGCTGCCCACTTTCCACACTGGTATGGGTTAGACAGATCATCACAGTCATTTCTTCTTCAAAGCTACTGCTCATATCTGTTGTTTGACTTGCTTTTTATGGCTGGATGCTATACCTATTGCCAACTACTTTACAGAGTGTAATGGGTGCATTTTCTCATGACACAATACTAGAGACATTAAAAAGTCCTTGGAGACACAGTATTAAAGGAGTTTCACAACCCTACACTTTCTCTGCTTTTCAATAATTTGAAGTATGTACAGAGTGCATTTTCCCCACCACCAACACTAAAGCAGCTGATTCACTCACCACCGACCACATAGGGAGCATGACAATACAGGGTGGAAGTCCACTGCAGCACCAGCACACGAAGTGGAGATGTCTTCACATACCAAAATCACAGATCAGATGAAGAATTTCTCAAACTTCTAAGTGCAAATTTTTGAAGAAACTATACTTTCAGATATTACACGTAATCCAGCAATGACCGTAAATTCCCCTAGTAATGCATAAACAATATTTCAGAAGAGTGGAGTGACTTGTTTTATACCATTTGTTTAGGGAGATTTCACATATATTTCTAACTGATTGAACAGGCAACTCCTGTTTGAATTTAGAGAACCAATATCAAACAGGGATAAACATGCTTTGTTTTTGTCAATCTTGTGAATGCTTCAAAATTATTTCAACAATTTGTTTTTTATTTCATTAATGTTTAAAGGAAAAAGGTGAGTAGGTGGCTTGATCTAAGTTATTTCACTTTATATTTCAATCTTTCTTATAACAATTTAAAAGTTACTTCAATATCATTTGTTTCAATGTTTCCTATAAATGCGTAAGAAAAAGGTTGTGGAGATCTGTACCAATCATGGAGGGAGGGTGGATTTATTCAAGTAAAAAGAGGAAGAGTAAAAAAAAAAATGAGAATTGTCAACTGTTACATGAAAGAAAATCTGTTCAGTATCAAACAAAACAAGACTAGTACCAACCTAGTTGTTATTACTAGGAGGTTGAGCAATTCGCAGATTCACAGTCTTTTTCTTGAATACAAAAGTGGTGCATGCTCAGTTATAGTGATTAAATCAATACAGCAAATCATATTGATTTAATCATAATGTATTTAGGCAATATAATCCAAGAGAGATGGTCAGCAACTGATAACCAGGGTCCCAGTTTTTCATTATTGATAGTATAAGGTTATTGGATTTTCATATAAGCTCTAAGCATTTTAACTAAGTAGTTACAACAACATCAGTTTCTTTCCTTCACTCATGAAAGCAGTTATTATGTAACCCTTGTGTTACACACTTTGTACAATAATTTTACACATTCAATGCAACAAAGTTTTAAAGACCGGATATGTAAAATAAACAAAATCTAAATTACAAACAACAGTTATATAACATAGTAACACTTAATTAAAATACATATAGTTATGTAATATACACTACTAAGGTAACTTTAGCTTAATTAATAAGTTATGAATAAAGCCACTAAAATTGCAGAAAGCTTGTTGGGCAATAGCAATATCGTAATAATAACTGAGTACGTCAGTGAAATTTAATGGTTTTTGAAGCAGTGAACCAGTTTGATTACTTCCAATTCATAAAATACTTTGTAATTATATTCACATTGATGTCAATGTTGCTCTCCAGCAATAAGGTGGCATTAACCTATGTTGACTGTTAGCCACATATGCCACTGAACATTTATCTACATGTGGCTGTTTCTCAACCTACCCCCTCCCCCCACTCTCTTCATTTCTCTTATGAAAATGTAAAATCCATTAAGAATTGTTTATTTTGTTCCTCTCACTTGAAACAGTATTACCAACTTGGCTGTGTAGGCATGACTGTGGTTAAGAAGTACACTTTACAATCATGTGGTATCAGGTTTAATCCTACAGAATAACACCTTGGACAAGTGTTTTCTACCAGTGAATCAGACTGATGAATGCCTTCACAGTAGAGTTTGCTACACAAAATGTATATGGATGTCCAGACATTTGTCTCACTGCATGACAGCTTGGGCAAGTGTCGTCTACTATAACCATGGTCTGACAAGGCATTGCAAGCTGATTTGGTAGATGGAGACTTCAAAAAGTCCATTAAGTTTATTTCAATAGATCCTTGTTGTTCACAGAAGGATAGCCTGCACTCTTCTCAAGAACCTTATATTGCCAGACAACTCAATCCATCGTCATTTCCTCCATGAAGCTCAAGGTTTTGAGATTGGTCTTCACCACTTCATCCTATGCCTTCCTGGATGGATCTTCCTCTTCCACAGGTACCATCCACTTTCAGTGACTGGCACATCATCATACAGCTGTTTTCATTCATATACATTAAATGTCCAAACCAACATAGTCTTCTCTCTTACATGCTGCATTTGATTCCTCTTACACTCCACTTTTCTCTCCACACATTTACACTTTGTTATACATGCACACTGATGTTACACATCTAACAGAGCATACTGCCTTCATTGGAATGAAGTGTTTAGGACTGATCTCAGGATGTTGGGACTCATGGAGGAAATAACAATGGATCAAGATGTCTGGGGGTATAAAGGTTCTTGAGAAAACCCACCCAGATCAGTGAAACTGAGTTCTAGAAGCACTGAGTTGTTCCACCCACATGTAACAATAAAACTTTCCACATACCCTATCCCAACAAACTAAACTTTTCTCTCCCTCACATTTCCTCTCTCGTGCACTATACTTATTTCTCACACCCCAATCCTGTCCTTATGATCATACTCACTGTATCATTGCTATCCCAGTCCCCCACCCTATCTAAATACCCAGTTTTCACCAGTCACTGCACTACTCTTGGCCCTTACGCTTCTTTGGCAATACTTCATCACTTATATTATGACCTCCATATCTTGAGGTTATGCCCTGGTACTTGCCTCCATCTAACTCTCCTTTCCTTTACTCTACCATCCCATTTATACTCTGATCCCTGTTCCTCGTGAGTATGCGCTGGCATTTCACCACCATCTCTCTCCTGCTATCTCTTGCAGTCTCCTACTCTCTCTCTTTGACTCTTCCCCCAGGCTGGATAGCCATGTATCTCCTTTACAGCAACATACCTGTTTCTACATTATTTACATTTGATGGATATTTGTCCTTATCTTGTTTGTTGTTAACAACAATGTTTCGGCTGATATACCCTCCAGCCTTCATCAGGTGTCTTGGAGAAATTTCAAACCTGGGTTTTCAGTCCTAAAGTATTTTTTGATGCTGTTATTATTATTATTATTCAGGTCACTGCCTGGAATTGAACTTGGAATCTTGAGGTTAGCAGCCTGCGTTCTTAACCACAATGCCATATGGCATAGTGGTTAAGAGTGTGGGCATATGCCGTAGTGGTTAAGAGCTGCACATCTTGTCACTCATTTTAACTTTTGTGTGATATATTTTGAATATATACACACATATTGACTACTAAAAAGTGTTATGAATTTCAAATAGTAGTAATATTAATTTAAAATTCTAAATAGAGCATTAATAAGCAGTAATAAGTTTGCTTCAATAGAGTCTCATAGTCTACACTTTTCTAATCCTATTTCTCCAATGTGGACTCAACAGAAGGACCAGCTATCCTAGTTGACAATAGTATAATAATAAGCTAATAAAGCATATGAAGACAGGGAAAGTTCCTGATCCATTTGGAATTACCACTGAAATGCTTAAAATATCTGGCAGAGTAGGATACAATCTAGTCACCTGTATAGTTAATCTGGTTGCACAGGAAGGTGTCATACCCAATAATTGATATACCAGCGTTGTAGTTAGCTGTTATAAGGGTAAAGGAAATGCCTTAGATAGAAGAAATTTAAGAGGTATCAAACTGCTGGACCAGGACATGAAAATTAAGGAGAGTTATAACCCAATTAACTTTAATTAGGAACAGAATTAGTCAAGATGAGATGCAGTTTGGTTTTGTGCTGGAATGAAGTACCACTGATGTAGTTTGCATAATAAGACAACTGCAGAAGAAGTATTCAGCTAAAAGTAAGCTATTGTAGTTGGCGTTCATATGTGCCAACGATGCTTTCAGGTGATAGAGAAGAAATGGGAGTTAAGGGATGAAATGTAGGTGGAAATGGTTGAAATGGCAGAGAGGATAGAGGTGGGAGTGGGGAAGATCCCCTCATAGATAAGCATTACTAAGGTGGATTTAGGATATCAATTCTACTGTGGCAGGTGGATCTTCTTGAGTACAGTAAAGTGCCAGATATCTTAGTCCTTTGTCATCTCCTTTGTAAGGCTTATTATCTTGAGATCAGTCTTCAATGTCTTTCTGGGTCTCTCTCTTCCACAAGTTCCATCTACTTAAGAAATTAGCACTTATTTATGCATCTGTCCTCATCCATACATAACATGATCATACAAGATGTATCCATGCCCTCCACAGGCCTTGTGAGAAAGATAAGGTTAATGAGGCCAATGTAACACTTGTATAACTGTAAGTTGACAACTTTAGGAAAAACATAGGCAGAAAAGGAATTCCAGTGAGTGACATTCTGGAAGGAGGACTACTTAGAGTGGTTATTACAAAACTTTCTGGTGTAATATAGGTTATGAGAGGAGGAAAATTAAGTAGGAAGAGTGGGCTTTGTTGAGGCACAAACCAACCAAATATGAGGAGGCTATTGTAGTAGCCCTGGACTGGGCTGTGTGTTGTTTTCATGAGCAAGACACTTATTTCACATTGTTCCACTTCACTCAGCTGTAGAAATGAGTTATGACACCACTGGTGCCAAGCTGTATCAGCCATTGCCTTTCCTTTGGATAACAACAGTGGCATGGAGAGGGGAGGCTGGTATGCATGGGTGACTGCTGGTCTTCCATAAATAACCTTACCCAGACTTGTGCCTTGGAGGGGAAGTTTCTAGGTGCAATCCCATGGTCATTCATGACCAAAGGTGGTCTTTACCATTTTTTTACCCTATTGTAGTAGCAATTGAAATTGCAGATTAAGGAGAAAGCAAGATCACTAAAAGAGGACTAAATCTCACTTAAAATGGAATGCTAGCCTATTCTGGATTACATTCTCAAATAATTCTACATGATGAAGTTCAACTAATTGTGGACCAAACATATTTCTCAAATATACCAAAATACCTGCAGTATATTTGAAATCAGAATCTGGGAGGTAATAATCCAAAACTTTTATCCACTCAACTATGTATTCACATGCAACTAGATGTGGACCAAACATATTTCTTAAATATACCAAAATGTCTGCAGTAGATTTGAAATCAGAATCTGGGAGGTAATAATCATCCACTCAACTATGTATTCACATGCATACATACACACATATCTTCGTTTTTATGCATTGTGTATGCATGTACATTACATTACACACACACACACACACACACACAAACACCCAAGATATTTAATACTTCCTGCACAGTTCGAGTATTTCCTTTACATATAGCTTGCACCCTACATATATGCTCATGCAACCATATCTGACACAGCCTTATTAAAAAGCAACAACTCTTTGATTTATTTGCTTCTATTTGCTCTACCTCAAGTATTAGACACTGTGTCTACCAGAGCAGCCCTGCTTTCATTCGTTTAACTTCCCTAATTTTTTTTTTTTATTCACTTACATATTTATTTGTAGTTTTGTTTCAATTTTTATTCTTAATGTTTTATGTTACAAGTTCAAGTCCCCATGACAAAACACGGCTGCACTTACTTATTTGACTTGTGAACACTAACATAATTGTGACAGATCTATTACAGGTCACTTAGAGAGAATTAAAGAATCTCAAGGATGTGTCAGATTTTTGCTTAATGGTTCTGTTGAAAGTATTCTTCTTTTCTGGGGTTTTTTTTTGTTTTTTCTTTAATCCCTATCCAACCCTGACTGAGCAGATCTATGATCAAACACATTCCAGCTGTGACTAATCTCTCTCTTTTACTCTTTTACTTGTTTCAGTCATTTGACTGTGGCCATGCTGGAACACCGCCTTTAGTCGAGCAAATCGACCGCAGGACTTATTCTTTGGAAGCCTAGTACTTATTCTATCGGTCTCTTTTGCCGAACTGCTAAGTGATGGGGACGTAAACACACCAGCATCGGTTGACAAGCGATGTTGTGGGGACAAACATATACACACACACACACATATATATATATACATATACACATATATATGACAAGCTTCTTTCAGTTTCTGTCTACCAAATCCACTCACAAGGCTTTGGTCGGCCCGAGTCTATAGTAGAAGACACTTGCCCAAGATGCTACACAGTGGGACTGAACCCAGAACCATGTGGTTGGTAAGCAAGCTACTTACCACACAGCCACTCCTGCGCCTATTTCATTTATCTAAAACTACATTATACAGCATGTCCTTTTTAATAATGGTTATGAGAAATTTAAAGAGATTTGGCTGTTATTTCTAGCTGGTCAGATGACCATAGGGAAGTTTTTGTTTTTAGGGAATGGTAGGGCTCTTCTACTGTAGCAATTGATTAGTTATCCTTATTCTATAATGCAGCAAATATACTGCCAAATCTTAGTAATCAACACTCAGGATTCTTTTGTCATCATTCTTAGGATATCTCTGGTTTACACTATTTCAAAAGGTTTGAAGCATAAAAATAGGTAACTTAATGAACTGGTTAGTTCCCAGTAGTAACAATTGTGTCACTATTGTGATGTCCTAAGATTCGGAACTTAAAACAACTATTTAATAGGTTGAATAATTTAAACCTTATTAGCTTTCAACATCAGTTTTTGTTATGTAGTGACATTTTGAGCAGTTCAGTCCCTAATGGGCTTCAGCTACCCCATTTCAACAAACAAACACACACACACACACACAGAAGATATATATATATATATATATATATATATATATATATGTAAATACAAATGATATGTGAGCATATGCATATATACATACATATATGTACATACCTACATCTACATGTATATATTGATGCATATCCAGGTACAGGATGTCAAAAAAACGTGGACAAAAAAAGGAATGAGAACATAAACAAAGCACAAAAAACAAACTTTTTTTACGGACAACAGAATGAACATATAGGAAAACAGACAAGCCACATATGGAACTTTTCCTTCATCAGCTACCTCTATTCTAAACTAGGCGTTTTGAAGATGAGGCAGAACGCACTCTTAGAATAGCTCTTCCCGCGAAGCAAATTAAGTGAAACCTGCTATATATATATATATATATAAGGTACAGTCTTACTTGCAAAAAGTATACATGCATATATATGGCTACACTCTCTGAGTGGTTGGCGTTAGGAAGGGTATCCAGCTGTAGAAACTTTGCCAAATCAGACTGGAGCCTGGTGTTGCCATCCGGTTTCACCAGTCCTCAGTCAAATCGTCCAACCCATGCTAGCATGGAAAGCGGACGTTAAACGATGATGATGATGATGATGACGATGATATATATATATATATATATATATATATATATATATATAGGAAAAAAACAAAACCAAAACAGATTATAGAACCTGGTATGGTCCTTTGCCTTCGCCAGTTCTTGTCAAGCTGTCCAACCCATGCCAGCATGGGAAATGGATGTTAAATGATGAGATGGCTGTGTGATAAGTTTTCCAAAAACATGGTTCTGAGTTCAGTTCCATTGTGTGGTACCTTGGGAAAAGTGTCTTCTACAATAGCCTTGGGCTGACCAAAACCTTGCAAGTGGATTTGATTGACAGAAACTGAGACACACTCACTGTGTGTGTGTGTGTGTGTGTGTGTGTGTGCGTGCATGCATGCGTGCATTATTGTTTCCTTGCCTCAACATTGCATAATTGTTTCAAACAAGTGTCACTGTCATGCAAGTGGTGTGCTTCATTTCCAATATTCTGTGAAAATATGTCTCACCTGGAAACAGGTATCTTACTTGGGAGCAAATGAGAGCTGGCAATAGGAAGGGCATCTGGCCAGAGAAAATCCACCTCAATTTGTGAACATGGGAAGTGGACATAATGATGATGATGATATATATACTGTACCATAGAATATGGAGATTTTAGTCAACACTATATAAGCACCATGGACAGATAAGCTTACAAGCAGCTTAGATAAGCTAGCAAATGGCTTACAAAAGAACTTCATGTAGCAGTGGATCAACAACAGCTGAATGGGGGAAAAAAAGTAGCAATTACTAGAAGAAAAGGAATTTCTAATAGAGTGGCTCTTAGCAGATTAGTGCTGTTTGTAAATAGAACAGTAATGATTATAAAAATGATTTAACATCAGGTTTTGTATTTTTTTGTTTACATAACACTTTGAACATTATAACTTATGATCAGATACAGTAGCAAGGCAATCATATGGTTCTCATATGTAAAATTATTCATGTTGGGACTGACTTTATGATGTTTTGCTGTCAAGAAGATAATGATCAAATGGTATGATCAAATGCTGTCAAAAAGATAATGATCAAATGGTATGATCAAATGCTGTCAAGAAGATAATGATCAAATGGTATGATCAAATGCTGTCAAGAAGATAATGATCAAATGGTACACTTTCCAAATGAGAATGAGTATTCCTGAACTCAATCATGATATGAATAACAAAAATTGTAGTTGCACACACACATACACATACATAAACAAACAAGACATACTGATTTCGAATTTTGGCACAAAGCCAGCAATTTCAGGGGAGGGGTTAAGTTGATCACCAGCAGATATTTTGATGGCTACTTTCCTATGCTGGCATGGGTCAGACAGATTTCATTGAGGCATATTTTCTGCAACCAGATGTCTTTCCTGTCACTAATCTTCTCTTGTTTCAAAACAAGACCAGACATATTTTTATGGGAGATTGGAAATGAATAACTAAATAATGGTCATTTATAACTATCACATTGACATTAAAAGAAGACAGAAATGCATTCACATGTATACACATATACACACATACACTTGACAACTGATGTTGGTGTATTTATGTTCCAATAACTTAGCGGTTTGGCAAACGAGCCTGAGAGAATAAGTACTAGGCTTACAAAGAATAAGACTTAAGGTCAATTCGTTCGATTAAAGGTGGTGCTCCAGCATGGCCACAATCAAATGACTTACCGACCACATAGTTTCAAGTTCAGTTCCACAACATGACATCTTGTACTTTTAGTACTTGTAAGTGGATTTGATAGATAGGCACGTAGATAGATAGATAGATAGATAGATAGATAGATAGATAGATAGATAGATAGATAGATAGATAGATAGGCACGTAGATAGATAGATAGATAGAGAGAGAGAGAGAGAGAGAGAGAGAGAGAGAGAGAGAGAAACTGAAAAAAGCCTATTGTGTGTGTATTTGTGTATGTTTACATATGTACTTCTCCAAAACTATCAGCTACAGGTGGTGGCGTTGCTGTAATTTACCCCCATCAACAAGTCACACACAGGCTTTGCGCCTTCAAAAATATGTGGAACAAAATATTCATTTTGTTATTCAAAGTAAGAATTAACAAGAGGAACGTCGGACGACAGTAAAACAATGACTTGATAAGATATTCATGTAACCCATACTAACATGGAAAAATGAGTATAAAATGAATTAGAGGAAAAGTTGTGACAATGACTGTAAACATCAACAAAAGGACTAAGAGGAAAATAACTCAATTTCAGGAGAGATTTTGTTTTCTAATTGCAAAGGCTATCTTAGTCAAATGAAGTTTTTTTCATTTCACTATATTACATACCTAACACACTGTATGAGTATTCAAATACAGAATACTCCTTTGAGCTATTTTCCCTTCAGCCTATTGTTAATGTGTTTACTTATAAAAAAGTAGTAATCACCATAGTGTGACTATTAGTTCACATTGATTAAATGTACAAGTTGGACTCAGTTTTCAGTTATAATCGCATCAGTAACTGCCTTTAGAAAAGCATGAATGCCACTACAATCCACTTCACCTAACTTAAAGGCTCAGGTTTCATGCCTATGCCAGAAACCATTATTTTGTCATAAGGTATGTATAAAACAATTTTCTGTTTACACAACAACATATTTCTGGTTTGTACCCTTGTTCTCATATTTTTTTTTAATTCAGTCCTTTCTTTTTTACTCTCTTCTATGCACATATACACAAGGTATATTATCTCTCTTCTTTTTTTTTTATCTGTTTTTTCATCTAACATCTGTCGTACATTGTGGAGTGAGAAAAGATGACGTATGGGAAGACACATATTTATAATTCATATCCACCAAATGTAAAAAAAACATTTTTCTCTGGTATATTACATACATATAAATGAATGTATGTGTATATACATGCATACACACATGCGCACACACAAGAAACAAATATGTAAGACTGAAAAGTACAAACTTAACACCCAAATTATAGTAATTATCGTTTATTGTTGTTATTGTTGTTGTTGTTGCAGTTTTTTTTTTTTTTCGTTGCTTTTTATTTTCTGCAACAAAACAGAAACATCAGACAGATAGGAGTCAGCAAATAATGTTTCATGTTGTTATTATTCTTCGCTTTCCATAATTTGCATGCCGAAAAGACATCAGTAACTGGCATTATTAAATATGAATATGAACATGCTTCAGTGTATTTGAATGAAGAAATATGGAATTATAATATTACCTTCACCATCATAATTATCTGTTTGATTACAGTTAATGATGAGTTAACTGCAATCAGTTAAGTGCCTGTATTCAGTTCACAATGAATACAGGCACTTTATGGAATATTAACAAAAGAAATAAGGTAAAGAACTGCCAGTGTTCATAGACTGGCAAATAAAAAGTTCAACAAGCCTTACATACTCCTGTTATGAAGACAAGTGAACTGGTTATTCTCAGTTCCAAATTTGTGACATTGTGCCAATATTAGAAATTAATATATGCAGGAGACAGTTATTTTGTCCCTAATTATTTCGTTCTATAAACTTTTCAATATTTTTTTTTTCAAATGCTATTTCACATCTTTTTGACTAAACAGTGGAGTAGATGATATTTGATTCATTACGGAAGCTGACCAGCTGAACAGCCCTTCAGCTGTTCAGCTTCTGTCAAACCATCCAATCCATGCCAGCATGGAAAATGGATATTAACTGATGATGATGATGATGACTGTATATTCACAAGAAGATATGAAGTATGGCCCAAGATATAAACTGTCTTCTTCAGGACCAAGAAATACCTCACTCAAGCAAGCTCTTTACAAAAATATTCCATGTTAAAGTACAGCATATATATCTGAGATGGGGGAATCTACAAAATGCATACAAAAATAGCTACCCATTTTATTATTATTATTATTTTACTTTTTTTTTTTGTTTAATCTAAACTGGTTCCACAATAGTTTAGTCCTTTCTGTATTGCTTTTAGGACCATAAAATAGATTAAGTTTATGTATTTATTTTGCAAGATTTCTGATTGTGAAAATGTATGCTAAAACAGATATTGTTATACGAGGGAAAGGTCATCTTTTGCCAATTAAACATACAGACTATTTATTTGACCTTCACTTCAGTTTTATTAGTATTATAGTTTTTTTTAGGTTACTTGCCCATTAAAGGTCTTTCATCACACATCCTGTGGCCTCTTCAACAACTCTTTATCCCATGTGTCTCCTCTTGCCCTGCTTATTTCATTTGGGAATAATTAGGAACAAGATGGAATAGACAGCAAGAAGTAACACAAGAGACAGTCACTGAAGAGGTCACAGAATGTGTGATAAAAGAATTTTGATGGACAAGAAAACTAAAAAAATATATATATATAATACTAATAAAATTAAAGTGAATAAACTGTGCATGTGTTCAATTAGCAAAAGATAACCCTCCCTAAGTATAACAATACACAAAATAGCTTTTATTCTTCAAAACCTACAATGTCATTTTCACCTTTGCTTCTTCAATCAATCTCACTGCCTTTCATCTCACAATGCAAGGGATCAGTGTGATAAGACGCAGCAATCCCAGAAATAAGATATAAACTGAACCACAAAAGAAACGTTGAACACATACTAAATAAAAACTGGTTAATTAACAGATTGCCATAGCATTGATTGAACAGTGCTAATTAAGAAACTGTTCTTTCCTAATGATAAAATGTCATTTCCCCCCCAAAACATGTTTGACATCATATGGTGTCACGAGATGACAGAGTGTCCAAGATCCAAAGAGATGAACTCAATATCTTATGTAGCCACCATCAGCATTGATTACCACCAGGCATCTTCTGTACATTGAATGCACCAAACGATTGATGAAAGCTAAGGGGACAGCAGCCCACACACTGTTAAAACTTGCAGTGAGTTGTGCAGCACTTGTCAGCATTGGACGATGTCATTTAGCCCACTTTGGATTTCATCCCACTGGTGCTCTATGGGGTTCAAAGTCCAGACTTAGGGCAGGCCATGGCAGTGTCTGAATGTTGTGCTGTTGGAGGATGTCTGTTGTCAACGTGGCAGTATGGGCATGAGTGTTGTCATGTTGGAACGTGATTCTGATGATGGACAAAGTATAACACAATGTGATGTAGTGAGCAGAAGTTACTTTATCATCCCAGCCTTGGCCGATGTTTTGGCAGACCAGTAGTCCAAGTTTCTAGTTGAATGCAATCCCACCTCATACCATGATGCTCTGTCCTCCCCATGAGTCTCTCTCCCCCACACAGCCATCAGCATGGCATTCACCCCTTCTTCTCTAAACCCTAGCTCAGCCATCTGCCACAGAAATGCAATATTGACTTTCATCAGAGAAGACTACAGTCCTCCACTGCTGATATCATTAGTTCTGATATTTTTGAGCCCACTGCAGACACGCCCATTGATGATGATCTTCTGTGAGGATGGGGCTCCTAGCCAGACATCGAGAAGACAGATTGAAAGATCTCAGCTGGCAACGAACTGTCTCTGCACAACAGAAACTGTGAGTACTTAAGGTCTGCCTAGCTAATTTCGTTGCCTTCTGGAATTAAATGCTGTTAGTGCAGGTGGCAATCTTGACATACCGTTGTAACCCTCGGTCAGCCACTGCATGGATGATCATCTGTGCTGTTTGTGGCATTGTGTCATTCCCCCAGTCGCTCAATTGTCTGGATGCTGCAGTTCAAGTCATAAGCAATGTCCCATGGATGTTGACCAGCATGGAGACATCCAATGGTTTGCTCCTTCTGATTTTGTGTCAGTCTTGGCATGCTTGCAGCAATCAGGAAACGAATGACAGTCTAGTAAATTTGGGAGCCTTTTATACCCAATGAGTCAACGTTTTGTACATACATCATGCTTTTCATAAAGATGCATTTGTGAGTAGAACTATGTTCAGGAAAAGTGAGCAAGTTTGAACCCTACATACAATCCTTGTGCTTTTAAAAGAGAGTGCCGTTGTGGGTCAGTGACATCTTCCTGATGTCAAATTACCTAGAAATGTGATAAAATCCATATAATCTCAATATTGTGTGTGAAACAATCTGTTACAGCACAATGTTTTTTTTTTTTTTGTGGTTCAGTATGTTTGAAACCTAATGGACGTAACTAATTTATAGAGAGGAACTTCTTGCACCAGACAGACAAAGGCTTTTAAGTACATTAATATTAGATTTTTTACAAAGTTTTCAAGAGTAGCCAATTAAAAGTAACAAATAGAAAGAAAAACCATGCATCATGAAATGTGAGTCCTTATATTTTTGCATATTAGTTTCATTATTATTTTTAATTAATTAATTTATTTATTTTTGTTTTTATTTAAGAGTAATTTGCTAACAGAGACTACTTTTAGTGTGTTCAAATTGCAGAGTTTTAGTTTAATACCTGTTAACCAATACAAACTTAAAACTTCCGATAGTTTTGAAATGGCACTGGGATCCTGAACTCTCAACAAATCTTCTTCAGTTGCAAAATTATTTAGAAAAACAAATATTTGCTGAAGTCAGCAGGAAACCTTTCTCTGTTAGAGTATCCTCATTCGTTTTTCTCAATGATTTATTGCCATCTGGTAAAACTGTAACCACGCTGAACAAATTTTTGCTAAGTTATTTTTCTTCATTTATTTTCATCAAAATCACATATTATCTGGAACCATTCAACAAATTATTGCCAAGTTATAGTTATTCATCTATTTTCATCAAAACCTCATTATCTTGAACCAGTCAACAAATCATTGCCTAAATCTCAAAATCTAATTTCATTCATGCTTAATCCAGGATTATCATTCATTCTAATGTCAAAGCTTCAGTATTATCAAAATCACTAACACTAACATGTACATAATGTCAGAAACTGCTACAACACAATATTTCACATGCCCATATGGTCACTCATAATCTTTCTCTCTCTAGTCATTTTAGTTGACCACATACAATATGTATTGTTGTTTCAAATAAAAATATTTTCTATAGCTATAAAACAAACTATGATGAGAAAATATGCAGAAGTGATGGAGAGAATGAAAACAATATTCTAAACTAAACCTACCAAGAACACAATTTCAGTCAATGACACAACCACTACTTCCTAAAATAGTCACATTTCTTTAATTAAAAGGAAATGTATTCCATGTAAAAGTTCAGTACATATTTATTCAGCCATAGCAGAATTGATACTTGAAAGAATATGGCACCAAACCATTAAACATTTAGCATTTAAATCAGCCTTATGTAACCCAAACTTTGTACCAGTTTTTTTTGGTCAAATCGGCCAGATTCAGTCTCTCACACCTACTCTACAATGTTTCCCTCTCCTGTCAGACTTTTGGAATTGATATAGTTAATGTTCAGTTTGAATTCCTGCAGGTGAAATTCTTTACAGAAGAGAGATGCAGTTCTTGGGAACATCTTATAACCAGGTCTGATATAGTAAAACAAAGTAAAGCTGATTGCGATTGCTGTTGTTTAGTACCAAGTTAGCCCTGATCAGACAGGCGTTCCACTTATGACCACCCTATCATTTTTGCTAAATTAGTGTATCTGCAACTAGATTATGCAAAGTGTCTATTAGGGTGTGGTTTGAGAGAGATTTGGTCATTCTTTTTAGCAGGTTGAGCAACCATCTAGAAACTCCCATATTGGCAGTAAAAATGTGAAATAGGTGCACTGAACTCATTTCAGCAGGTGCATAATACGCTAGCATGATGCAGTAAGGACTATTGCAGTAACATTTTGGTCCCCTTTCCCATAGATTCTGAGTAAAAATAAATGCCTAACACTCAAGTTATGAACCCTTAGAGATGATGGAAGATAGTTAATGTTGGCATGGTATGAACTAAGAACACAGAGGGTTGGCACTACATAACTAGATACCAGAAAACTGTTTAATCTAAAGTGCTGCTGTTTCTGCCATCCTATCATGTAACTTCCACCAGCATTCCCACCCTTTTCTTTAATAATGATAAACAAATAAATTAAATAAATGGGTCTGCTTTGAGAAGATTTCAAAAATGAATATTTCAGTTTTTTTGGGGTTCTTTTTTGTTTTTTTTGTAGGTTAATCTAACTCCCTGAATAATTAAGGAGTATAAAGCATTAGATTTACTTGTTGATAACTTAAAATTTAATGTCATCTCTCTTACACACACACACAGATTCACCAATTACACCATCAGTCATTAAAAAGAGAATCTTACCACTACCCACCACCCATCATCATATTTGTTTGTAAGATTTTTTTGATTTTTTTGTAACCAAAATTAGGTTATTTCCGTAAAGAAAAAAATTCCCATCTAAGAATACAAAGAGTGGGTGGGAGAATTTTTGCTGCTTTTTCCTTTTTTGTCTTCTGTTTTTTTTTTCTGTGAATTAATATTATTGAACTGTGTCCAATTTCTAGGTTCGTTGAAGATGAAGGAATGTAATAAAATAGTTGTTTTCTGTCTAGGTTATATTTTTTCAGTCTTTTGCCTTTTTTGTCGTTTTTTTTTTTTTTATCTTTGTGTTTTTAATTTTTCATTTGTTTTAGTTGGTATCAAAAACATCCAAAATAAATATATATATATATAAAGAAAAAAATACAGTGGCAATTTGTCTTCAGATTTAGACAGAAAATGTAACTTAGTTCATCTTGATGTGAGAAAATGTGTGTGTGTGTGTGTGAAAAACAAAAATTTTTAAAAGGCAATGTATGTGTATGTGGGTGCCTGTATATATAGTCTTATATCTTTGTATTTATATTTGTTGGCAATGGTGAATCCCTGGAACTATTGAGTTGTCGGGTCACCATTGAAGACTTCATCTTGTTATAGCAAGTCTGGAGCAAGCCTGCCTGATGAAACCCATCCCTCTCCAAGCAATAGTCATATTGGCCACAGCACTGCAAGTTGATGAACCACCCATCAATTTCACATCAGTACTACTATTGCTGTAAATCTATCTTGTTTTTCTGTTACAGCCACATGGACTGAACTCATGGGAGTTAAATATATTGGATATGGACACAGCTAAGTGTCAGACAACAAGCTGCTGACCATCTGTCTGGTAATCCAACACTTTATCAGCTACATATGATTATCAAAATCTATTAGTAGAAATGCACAAACGTGAATGAGTAAGGTGCTTAGATTGAACACAAATGAACACAGTTGGATGTGTCAAATACTGCTGCGGTGGTGGGTGTTATCTATATGATGTAAATGTAGTAGTTTATTCCTACACTGATCTTCAGTTCCAGATGTATCAAATTTCAACCAGTAGACTGGCAGCACTGATTAGATATACCACCCTGGTGTATTATCTCTTATGTCAGCAAAGACTAAAAAGCTCAGATTACAAAACTGAATTGCAGTAAGGTACTCTGCTATAACTTGAGGAGTACCTGGAGCTTCATTGGAGTATTTCACTGAAGTACTGAAATATGGTACCTAATTTTCAGAAGAGATGCCATAGGTGCAGGTATGGCTGAGTAGATATGGAGTTTACATTGGTAATCATGTAGTTATGTGTCCTATCTTACTGCAAAGCACCTTGGAGAAGTATCTTTAACTGCAGCCTGAAGTCAACCAATGCCTTGCGAATGGAACAGGTAGACTGAAACTTAGTGAAAGTCCATCATATGTATACATAAATATATATATGTACAGACATGGCTACAGGTATAGGCATGGCTGTGGTTAAGAAGCTTGTTCCCAACCTTGTGATCTTGGGTTCAATCCCTTTGTGTGGCACATTGGATATGTGTGTCTTCTACTGTAGATCCAGGCTGAACAACGCCTTGTCAATGGATCTGTTGGACAAAACTGGAACAAGTTGTGTGTGTGTGCATGTGCGTGTGTCTGTGTCCGTGCATGCACAGGCGCTTGTGTGTCTTGTCTTGACATAATGTACAGGTTGTGAATGAACATTAACATCGTAGAAGTTATACAATTTATTTCCAGTCTTCCATGGAAAACATGTCTGGCCATGGGGGAATATTATCTTGCTTGGAAACAGATTAAAAGTTGGCAACAGGAAGAGCATCCAGTCATTGACATGCTGCTTCAGCAAATTTTATCTGAACCATGCAAACATGGAAAAGTGAACATTAAATAATGATGATAATGATATACCTGTATCTACCTGTCTTTCCTTTCTTATTTCTTTATTCTTACCTTGCTATTGCTTTCACTATCAGCTATTTTCACTTAATAACCAACTACCTTTTTTCTTTATATTTATGTTCCCATTCACAAACTCTTGAAACTTTTATCTTCTCGTATTTCATAATCTTCAATCCCTATACTCCTTTATATTCCCCTACATGTACCATGGGGGTATACTCTGAGACCCTGTCACCACCATCTTTATCTCTCTTTCCAGCTTTGCTCCACTCATATGATGCAGGGTCACTTTGTATCTTGCTTGGAACAATAAACTTGTTCTGACCCTTCTCCCATATTTGAACCTCTCAACATCTACCATTCATCCACTCAGTCAACATGCTTCTTTAGCTTTGCAAGGTACACAGCAGGTGCCATGTATAAAGCACCCAATATACTCTGTAAAGTGGTTGGCATTAGGAAAGCCATAGAATGCATGCTAAACTGGAAACACTGGAACAAGACTTGGTCCTCTGACCTACTGAATCCACTCCAGTCATCCAACCAAAGCCAGCATGGAAAGCAAGCATGAAATGATATATTAGGTAAGCAAAAAAGTAATGTATTTTCAAGCAAATAGCTTGGTGTCATACCACAAACAGTTTGCAAACTATTAAAAGGTGTCAATATAAAGTTAATGACCAAATGTTAATGCGGACATGTGTTGTGTGTGCAAGGGAAAATATATATAACTGCATATCCTGAGGGTGTGAGTGTTCTGAAACACCAAAGATGGTTTAACAAATTCAAAAACAGCGGTTTCATTCTTCTGGATGAGTATCAATCAGGAAGACTAACAGCTCTCAATAATGATACAATGAAAACAGCTATTGAAGAAGATTCATACCTAAGTATCAAGGAACTTTGGTCCACTGCACAGTTTCGGATAGCTTACACTGGGCACATCTTATGGAGTTTCTACCCACGCCTTTGCTACAGATATATATATATATATATATATATATATATATATATATATATATATATATATATATATATATATATATATATATATATATATATATTATACACACACACACACACTCACATATATATATATATATAAACAATTTTAGTGTTGGATTATTTTGAACTGCAGAGATTTGGAGAATTAACAGTTAGTGAATTAAGGCTGTGATAACAATTAACTGATTCTATCAAATATGCCAGCATTAATCTCCAAAACACTACCTGGTATGTTATGTACTATTGTTCTTGTCATTGTTGCTTATGTCACAGTTTGTTAGTGTCATTTTTGTGCAGGGTGTACAAAGAATATTTAAAATTTGTTTACAATATACAGTTTCTAAATTTAGGGGTTTCTTATGACAAAAAACATTCATCCTAAATAGCATGCTGTCAACTAAAATTAATGCTGAAAATACAAAAGGGAACAGTTTTCCTTTTTAATTTTTGGATTATTGTTGTTGTTGTTACTGTTGTACTCAAATGAAAATGGGAAGAATGTGTATCTATGAGTGTAGGATGGAGAAGAATGATTAGTGACTCAATGAAACAGAGATGTAGTTTTTGTTTCATTTTGTTGTTGTAAAGAGAACATTTCAGAAATTTGAAGAGTGAAAAAGAGATAGACAGAGAATGAGATAACCAGACAGACAGACAGACAGACAGACAGACAGAGGAAGGAATGGGTGAATGAACAGACAGACTGACAAACTAAAACAGCAAGACAAAAGAGTTGGAAATAGTAGCTCTGAGTATGAAATGAATGGATCATTTAAACTTAAAAATACTGAAGTGTTTTTGGTAATGGCAAAATAAACTGATGGAGACCACCAAAGGATAATACCCAAAGGACAAGAGACAGTTGGCAAACATTAGGTTGGCTGTTCAAGTAACTCTTTCTATAATTTCATAAATCATTTACAATTTTTTCTTCTTTTTTAAAATTATTTTTATAACTCTACATCTAATTTCTGATTGGAATTGCAAACGTTTTTACAGAGAGGAGTGCTTTTTAACTCTAACTTCTCAATGATATAGTAGAAATGATATCCGTTTTCAATCAGAACTGATTGCACTTTCCACATACATTTTGTAAAAATAAGAGACACGTATTTTAAGCCCTAGGTCACTCACCATATTTTCTGGCATACAAGTTGAAATTTTCATACCAAAATTAAAAGCCAAAGCAGGTACATCATCTTCTACACCAAGATAACTTTAAAGAACCAAAAATTTAATGTGAAATGCAGCAAATTTTAAAAGGATAGTGACGATGTTTGAATGCTCATGCTACATTTACACTATATACTATATAGAACATTTCTGTACTATAGAACGATATCACAAGCCAACAATATTACAAAGTGGCATATATATATATATATATATATATATATATATATATATATATATATACACACACACACACATACTGGCACAGAAGACAAACATTGAATACAGGCAAGCATTATGATTTTGAAAATTAAAATATCAATAAAAGTTTTAAATATTTTACCTTGTCCCTGAGACCGAAACTGGTTGGCAACGGATTGGTTTGATTTTTGCAGCTTGAATCTTCATCATGTGAACAGCGATTTCGTTGCATGGAATAATGCATTGAAGCTACTTCACCATGTTCATCTTTCAATACATTGATGGCATGGGGAATAGCAACAGCAATAAAACTAAAGCATTCCTGTTGTGAAATGAAACAATTGTGAAAATGTCAATATATGGAATATGATATAATATACAGTTTCTACAATTTCATAGATTTCCAAATACTACTTTTCCCTACAAGTGTACAACATACAAATCATATATATTTACATAGGCTACATACACACACACACACATATACATATGTGTCAAACTAATACACCTGCTTGTTGTTTGCACACCTGTCTTCGTCTTTTGTTTTTTTGTAAATTTCAACTATATATATATATATATATATATATATATATATATATATAGAAATATATATACATATACAGGGTGTCCATAAAATTCTTTTTACAATTTAAAAAAATTATTGCAAAGGCAATTGATAAGATATCTTAATCAGACTTGTTCTATTGTACTCAGTGGTTTTCAAAGTTTTTAATCACAATGCATTTTTGTGTGTCAGGCATCTTGCAGATTAAAGAGGCATTTTTTTTTAATGAACCCCCTAAGAAATGGCTACTCCTCAAGAGTAGGCGCAATGGGTATCATGGTTTATTGAGACAAAATCAGATACGCAGACTCAATGAAACTACAGAACAGAGTACGTCCGTTAATTCGTGCACAGCACAAGAAATTTATGGAGATAAGGACACTGTTAGATAGAAAGAGGAGTGGGCAACCAAGAACATCCGAGGAAAACATTGATCATGTAAGAGAAACTTTTCTCGTTCTCCCACGAAGTCCATCCATACTGCTTTTAGACAGTTAGAGCCACCACTTTTAAACAGTTCATAAGATCCTACATACGAACCTGTGATTGTACATTTACAAAGTGCAACTCCTACAGGCAATTGAGCCAAATGATAAACCAAGACGAAGAGAGTTGGCAGTTCACATGCTACAACTAATTTCTGAAGATGAAACATTCCTCAAGCGAGTTTGTTTTAGTGATAAGGTAACCTTTCATTTTTCAGGGAAACTGAACAAACACAATGTGAGAATCTCGGGATCAGAACACCCCCACGTGACTAGAGAAGTTTAGTGAGATAGCCCCAAAGTGAACTTCTCTTGTGCTGGTGCCATCATAAAATGTATTCAGTACACCTCGTAAAGTGATTGGCAAACAAGTAGAGACAATATAGGATCAAGAGAAATGCTTTAGATCTGTCAAAGACATGACAACCTCTTTAGTACTGGTACCACGATAAAATGTATCAACTATACTCTATAAAGTGATTGGTGATTGGAAAAACATCCAGCCATAAGAACCAAGCTGAAATAGAACATACAAGTGAGATTTTGTCCTCTGACCCATTCGGAGGGTAGTAATTCCTAATGAAAGTAGATATGAACAGCGACATCTAACTCGCACCAGCATTGAAAAAGTACATAAAATGAAAATGTTGTGTGAGCATGTGTTTGTGCTCACATATATTGTATACAATGAAAAAATGAGATTATGGATGGCCAGGGACAAAGTAATGAAGATTAACCTGACCTAACGAGCCCAAAATACTGTGTTGGAGAAGATCCACTCAATCAATGCAGGAATGGACAAACATACGAAAACGATCGTGATGATTGAGATTCAGGTGTAAAATATATTTGAGTGTCTCCCAACCATTGTGTTCAAATTAATTCTTCCTCTACCAATTTCCCCTCTCTCTTCATTACTTACTCATTTATTACTCTCACCCTTTTCCTAGTAATACACCTCAGTATCTCCTAATCACTTCTCATGTCTAACAAGGGAAGACATCACAATGGAACTGTTTATACTTGATTCTCTCCTCATTATCAGTTTGCATTATTTCTCACTTCTCTCTCTCATTATTCCTTCATTATTTACATTCATCACTAATTCTCTCTACCTTTCCCAACACTCTCACTTTCAGAACTCCATCTATCACCCAGCTTCTCTCCTTTCCTTTCTCTCCTCTATCACCTTCCCACTTTGGCTCTTTTTCTTCACTCTCTCATATCATTTTGGTTGCACTGCTTCTATCAACCATCATGCAACTCTCTCTCTCTCTCTCTCTCTCTCTCTCTCTCTCTCTCTCTCTCTCTCTCTCTCTCTCTCTCTCCTATCATCTCTTGCTCCTATCACTTGGGTTCGCTTCTCCCACTTATTTGCTATGCTCTTAACCTGGTTCTCTCCCCACATAGTTATGTGTGAAAGAAAGGAAGAAACAGAGATAATGCAAGGAAGAGAGGACTTTTTAGAAATACAGGGAGTAAAACAACTTCCACAATGCTAATGTCACACACAAATATTTCCAGTACAATAGGAAGGGCATCCAGATATAAAAACCCTGCCACAAAGTAAATATGAAAATGAGAAATGGTTCCTGACGCATCTAGATGGCAGTAATTCTAAATAAGAACTACCTGTGATGACACATCCAACTCATAACATCGTGGAAAACAATGTAATGATGATGATGGTGCCATATAAAAGAAGAGCAAAACATGCAAATAGACTAGAAATATCTTTTTAACAACAATACTACTGTAATTTACAAAGAAGACAAGAAAAGAGCTTAACTATAGCAGGAAACATTTAATAACAAGCATGCTACCAGCTGAGATGAAAATATCGGTAAATCAGGAAATCAGACAAGAACAGTTATTTACAGCGAAAATATCACACATGAATACAATTATAAAACATGGCAAAGAAAAACAATAGCTGCATAGAATCAGTAGAAAACATTTGTGCACAAAGTAAGTTACCAGCATAGCTAAACATAAAGCAGGAAATCAGCCAAGAAGAACAGTCATGTACAGTGAAAATATCATATTGTACATAAATACAATAGTAAAACATCACACACACAAAAAAAAAAATATTAGTTTGGGTATACAGCAGAAAGCATTTTATTCTAATATTCTTTCTTTGTAATCTACTGGCATATTTTTAGCAATGAATGTTATTTTGCACACATTAACAAAATCTGCCTTTTCATGAACTGGTAACACCAAACTTATGTTCCAGCAAAACCTTGTATCATTTATTTATTTTTTTTTTTTACTTCCTGGCATTATTAATTATTTATATTGGTAGAAATGCATTTCTTTGTATTCCTCACATTTATCAAACAGTATTTTTCTAACTCTTCCTTTAGTTCTAGTCAATGTGTGGCTGAACAACAAAGGTTTATTTTTACACTTTTTTAACGGCCTCAAACTGTTCTTGCTTCCTCCATTCTCTTAGCATTGCTGCTGTACATAGAACATTGCAAGAAAAAGCAGGCAGTGTTTAGAAGTGCCTCAAGATTTTCACTGTCATCCTATCACCATATTCTTTAGCATAGTTTTCCACCTTCAATTTCAAGACAAAGGTAGCCAAAATGTTAACTGGTTGAATATCTCTCTCTAGATACAACAAAATTTGTTTCAATACATGAATTCACATAAAAAAAAAAAAACCTTGCAAACCAAGTACAAAAACAAAGTAGCTGAAATGCTTTTTGTCTGTAACCATAGACCTGAGGGTAAAATCTTGCACTGATATCACCATGCATTTGTATTTCCACTGTGGCTGTTATCATAACATGTGTTGTACTAAGATATCAAAATTGTGATAATGCCATATACACTATATAGCAACAGAACATGAGCAGGACCAAGAGCCTTTGGTCTATCATGGTAGATGGCAATGATGATCCAGAGTTAAACAGTTACAATAGTCATTGTCAGCATAACTCAGCATTGTTACCCTAATCTGAAGGTTCGAGGTTCTTTCAAAACTAGATGTTCCCATGTAAAATAAGATATATGTGACAGGTGTGAAATACAGAGACAGTAACATGCATACAAACTCAGAAATGGTTAATTCGCTAATTAACTTTTAAGACTTCTTAGTGCCAAATAAAGATTTTCAACTCAGGATTCACAGGTTTAATTTTCAAGGAAATTCCATTTTTAAATAAATTACCAACGCTAACTTTTTGTTTTTGCACATACCTGTTGTGTGCATCACACTTACTTCAAAGAAGTGGCAAAGTGAGAGACAGGAGGACAGAAAGGAAGTAAGAGAAAAAGAAGGTGAAAGAGAAAGAGAGAGAGAGAGTGAAAGAGACAGTGAGTGGTGACGGCGTTCATTTTGTGTTTTTAAATGTTTCAGAAAGGACGTAAGAGAGAAAGAAAGAGAGTGAGAATGAAAGTGAGAGAGTGAGGGAGACAATGAGTGGTGACGGTGTTCAATTTGTGCTTTTAAATGTTTCAGAGAGGACATAAGAGAGAAAGAAAGTGAGAGAGAAAGTGAGAGAATGACAAAGTGAGAGAGTGAGACAGAAAGAGAGAGACTGAAAGAGACAGTGAGTGGTGATGGCATTCATTTTGTTTTTAAATGTTTATCACATCGCAAGAGAAGTAGATACATGGATACATATACACATTGTTAAATCAAAAGTGGGAGAGAAGAGTGACACAAAGAAAGAGAAAGAGAGAAAGTGAGAGAGTCAGTAGATACATAAATCCAAAGAAAAGTTCATAGATACATAGACACAGCAAATATTGGCTGTCAATTTCACTTTTCATTACCACACGAGGATAAAATTAACTCACAAATGGCTGAGTACTCCACAGACATGCATAACATTAATGTAGTTCTCAAGGAGATTCAGCCTCACACGGAATATGATAAGGCTGGCCTTACAGCTACAACTCGAGACATATATATATGAATGTATTTGAGTGTATGTATAGTATAGGTTAGTTAAAACATGTTTGCAATAATAAGTGTGGAAATAAATGCAATAACCAAACATTCATTCATAAATCCATTTATTATTTAATTCTTTTGCATTTCAATTTGTACATTTGTACCCAGAAATTTTCAACAACTGCATGCCAGAAGAAATGGCAAAACAAGTAATTTTATCTCTTAAAAATTCTGACTGTCTTGCAATAAATAAAACAGTTCTTAATATTATACCAGAGGCACTTAAAACATACTTAAGCACAGATTCAGTGTCCAACAATAATGAAGAGGAGGTTCAGAACTATCCATTTGAATTCATAAACTCACTCACTCCATCCGATATGCCTCCTCATTGCCTCAACTTAAAGGTAGGGGCTATTGTAATGCTGCTAAGAAATCTTTTGATCAGTCAAGGATTATGTAATGGAACTCATATGAAAGTGCAAAGACTTCATGAATATTGTGTAGAGGCATCATTGGTAACAGGCTCCAACAGAGGATGTACAGTTCTAATTCCCAGAATTAAACTTAGCCTAAGTGATGCAAATATTCTATTCACACTAAACAGACTTCAGTTTCCACTTCGACTTGCATATTCAATGACAATTAATAAGGCTCAATGACAAACATTTGAAAAAGTTTGAATACATTTGCCTCAACCGATATTTTATCATGGCCACTTATATGTCGCATTTTCAAGAGCAGGAGCTATGAACAATATCAAAGTAAGAGTTATGACACTCAATTGGGATAACAGACAAGGCCAAAAACGTGGTGTGACATACACACAAAATATTGTCTACCAGGAAATACTGTGAGAAAGATCACCGCAGCAGCTAGCATCACCACCACACCAGCCACTCCATCATTACACATCCACATTACACCTTTAAGATCAGGGAACCAGTTAGGGGTCTGCTGGATCTCTCACAGCATACCAGCAAACCACAAAATCGCACCAGCCAGCATCACCACTATCTCCAAGCCCGTCATAGGTATGTATGTGTGTGTCTGTGTTTGTCTCACCACCACCATTGCTTGACAACTGATGTTGGTGCGTTTAAGTAATTTAGCTGTTCAGCAGAAGAAACTTAGCAGTCTCTTCTGCTGAATAGCTAAATTACACACCAAGCTTATAGGGAGTAAGTCCAGGGGTCAATTTCTTCGACTAACGGGTTGTGCCCCAGCATGGCCACTGTCAAATGACTGAAACAAGTAAAAGAATAAAAAATACCAGAAAAACGTTCCGTACAACTAAACCAAAAGGATTTTTTAGATAATTAAAAACTAGAAGAGACATACACATTATATCAACTCACAAGAGTTTGGTCAAATCAATGTTATAGTAGAAGACGCTTGACCAAAGAGCCATGCAGTAGGACTAAACTCAAAACTGTGGTTGGGAAGACAGCCAATAAAGCAATAAACATCAATAAAATAAATACCAGACTGAAATTAATACTGGAGTTCATGTGGTTTGAGCGTGTGTTAATATTAGTGTATACTCATATGTGCAAGCATGATATACACACACATGCAGAACAAATATAAATATATACATGCAGACAGACACAAATATGCAGACATATGTACAAAGATAAATTTATAAATACAAAGATATATTTGTAAATACGCATATATGCACATACTTGTATGGAAATTACTAGGTAAATTATTCAGGAATGCTTGCAACATGAAAAGCCCGATGTTCTTCCTATCACCTATTCTTGCCTATTTTAATCCTGGGAAACACAAAAGGGTAGAACTACCCTTTTTGAGGGGAAACTACCCATTGTTGAGAGGAAAAGTCAAAAAATATAGCTGCAGTCTAGTTAGAAATAGTGAGGTCACCATCCATAAATGTAGCTCAGTGTACTTTTAAAATATTCACACAAACACATATGCGCACGTTTGCATATATATACAATAGACTTCTTTCAGTGTCCATCCACCAAATTCCTTTGCAAAGTATTGGTTAACCCAGGGCTATAGTAGAAGATCCTTGCCCAAGTTGCTGTGTGGTAGGATTGAACACAAAGCCATATGGTTGACAAGTTAACTTCTTAACCACACAACTATGCTTGTATGTGTAAACCAAGACATTCCATTAAATTTAAATTACACACTGTAATTCATTATTAAAATACATTCTCATGAAGACAATCTTGGAATTTAAGTAAATTTAAAATTATTAATAATAGAATGCTGTGAGAAGTGAATTTCATCTTCAGTAGCAAAGTGACAACTCTAGACATGTTCTGGTCTAATTAAACCTTATTACTTAGTTTAACAGTTACTATCAGAAATTAGAAAGACAATATGGAATATAGATTAACAGAAAAAATATAGGATTATAGTGAGTGAACACGGAGTGGGTTCATCATCATCATTTAACGTCCGCTTTCCATGCTAGCATGGGTTGGACGATTTGACTGGGGACAGGCGAACTAGATGGCTACACCAGACTCCAATCTGATCTGGCAGAGTTTCTACAACTGGATGGCCTTGCTAACACCAACCACTCTGAGAGTGTAGTGGGTGCTTTTTACATGCCACCGGCACGAGGGCCAGTCTGGCAGTACTGGCAAACTAAAAAATGCTGCAGTAGTGGGGATGAATCCTAAAGATACCTGCAATGTGTAAAACAAATTCCAGAGCGAGTGCTAGCATACTTAATGTGATGAGACAAGAATTTTTTTAAACAAAACACTATTACATATTGCTTATGTAAAGCATTTGAAAAGCAAAATTATACAAGCAATAATGTTATAATTATTGATCATTATTAGATTTTTTTTCACATCCAATAATTGGGCCACGGTTTTAGTAATAATATCTATTAATTCCTTTTAGGTCTTCCTGTAAATGCAAAAAGATCAAGACAGAACTGGTTAATATCTGAGCTAAGCTGTATCTGCAAAACATTTAAACTAAAATTTCTCTCTCTCTCTCTAAGGGAGACAAAGTTGGTTGGCACGCCGTCGCTTATGACGACGAGGGTTCCAGTTGATCCGATCAACGGAACAGCCTGCTCATGAAATTAATGTGCAAGTGGCTGAGCACTCCACAGGCACGTGTACCCTTAACGTAGTTCTCGGAGGAGATTCAGCCTGACACAGAGTGTGACAAAGCTGGCCCTTTGAATTACAGGCACAACAGAAACAGGAAGTAAGAGTGAGATAAAGTTGTGATGAAAGAGTACAGCAGGGTCCACCATCACCCCCTGCCAGAGCCTCGTGGAGCTTTAGGTGTTTTCGCTCAATAAACACTCACAACGCCCGGTCTGGGAATCAAAACCGCGATCCTACGACCACGAGTCCACTGCCCTAACCACTGGGCCATTGTGCCTCCACAAAGGAGACAAAGTAGGTGTGAGAGAAAGATATGCTCATGACTGTACTTGGAACTAAATTGTACAGTCATGATCACAAAACTACGGTTATTGCGTAGATCCCTAACACAGTGAGAGAAATAAGTAACCCTTCATCAGTATATTTGATAAGTTACCTATTGGAAAGAAACTCGGTACATTCAAAGAAAAGAAGAAATAACTGCATGTAAATGTGCACATGTACATGTATATATAATATATATATATGTGTGAGCAATTGCGTTAAACACAGCTTTGTCTGAACAAGAAGACCAGCAGCTTTGGACTTTGAATGTCCAACCTCTACAATTGATGGAAAGAAAAAAAGAAACAAACCATGACTTGTATAGCAGAAGTAGAAAGTAGTACACCAAGATATCATTACACAGGGGCCTTAGTTTGTTTTTAAAGCTAAACAAGAGAAAGCAATTTTGTTAAAATGGGCGACAGATTAAGTTTACTGCCCAAGTGTGACTGGAATAACAGCCAATTTCCATCAAAGCACATTCTATGATTTTCAAAATGGGAAGACATATTGAATAAGAAGCTGGAGTGTCTTTGGTGATAGTAGGTTTGCTGAATCAGGGATGAACTGGGATTGAATAGCAACAATGGCACATTGGACAACATAGCCTCAGATTCGTCATGTAGGAAAAAAAAAAGGAGTGGATGGTCATGGAGGGGATGTCTTAATCGTCTCACCTGAACTAAACCAAAAAAATTAAATAATTGACTTATGATACAAACATGTAGCAATTATAATTATAATTTTGTACTCACAAAGGTGGCGATTAGAGAGATGCATAATGAAAAGTATATTATTTAATAATTATGGCCTTATAAAGAAGACAAGTGCAAAATGGTCAAACTTATACTGTTTGTAAAGCAAAGAAAATTGATCCAAGAACTGGAAAAACTAAAACTAGGATACAAAACAGGCACGTTTGAACATATAAAATGTTAACATTGCTGTCATATTAAGATCACAATAACATCAAACATTGACTCCTCTCACACTCGCAGAGATAAGACTCCCTCAGGAATATCGTTGATACATGGAGCAACATCACAGGCAAGGGACACAACTCGCAATAAATACCTCTATGGTTTTTGTGAATTATCTCGCTTGCACCGATCAATCTAAGATAACATAACTCTGCAAATAATATGTGATGAGACTGGTGGTTTCGCCGCAGGTCACTCCCAACAGAAGAAACTTATGACCACCTAGCCAATTTTCATGCGTAGGTATTTCTATTTATGTTACAATATGTATTCCCATATCAACTCCATAATGTATGACAAAAGGAGAACTAGCTACTATTTCTAGCATGTTGAGCAACTGCTTAAAGGTACACTCAGTGGTGAGAGCTATATTTTCTTGAGAGAAACTCGAAGTTATATTCGTGCGTTTATCTAAGAAAATAAATGATATATATATATAGAAAGTTACCACATGGTTGGGAAGTGAACTTTTTAATCACAAAGCCCATATCTGTGCCTACCTTTTATTAAAGCAAACATCATCATTATTTTGGCACAGAGTAAAGAGATGGAGAGGTAAAAATCAGTAAAACACTGGGATAAATGTTTTGCAGTATTTAGTTAGATCCCTATGCTCTGAATTCATGTTCAGGAATGATGGAAAATGATCAGGTCTGTACAAGGGCTTCAGTTTTTTCAAGAGCAGCTTAGATCATACAATTAAATGTATGGGACAAAGCGATACATTAACTGGTTGATTGCTGGGAGAGATTGTTTAATAACTATTCATAAATTTATCATCATGACATTTTAATGGTATATAGTTGGTTGTAAGAATATCACTGGTTGTGGTCAAGATGCTTATGATAATACCAGTCATAAGCTTATGATGATGTCTACTAGTACTACTGAACTAGTAGAAGCATAAGAAGTTAAAATGAGCTGAGATTAGCTCTATAAATCAACCTACTTGAAAAGGCATCCAAATCACAGCTAACTATTTTGAATAAAAGTCATATTAGACATTGTAAGCCTAGACATATTCCCAAAATGACATGATGGAACGCCTTTGATCAGAGGTCTGCTAAATCAGAAGTGGCCCAGGGCTGAACAACAAAGAATGTTTAAAAGGTCTAGGTTAAAAAGGTCTATGTTAAAAAGGTCTATGTTTGCTTTGTGCTTGACATCAGTGTATTTTCTAAAAATTAAGATTTTTTTATTCACTTAAAACACATATTTATTTACAAATGTTTAAGTGCATGTGTTTAAATGCGTGTGCATGTGCATACCAAATCTGAAATAAAGCATATATCTTACCTTAGATGCTTTAGCACTGCCTGGCAAGTTTATTATTAGGGTCTGACCACGGATACCACACACTAATCTATGGAGGTAACAGATATATCAAGAACATTAACCAAGCTAATTAGATATACTCATGTATGATAAAATTTTCTAACAGACAGGAAGTTTGAGGATTTTAAGAAAAGAAAATAAGTTGCAACATTCATACACTTCCCAACAATGATGTAATGGAAGAAGCTCAGAAGGTACATAGCTTAGTGCTGAGGGTATTCAGCACATGATCATATGGTTGTGGGTTCAACTCCTGGTGATGTGTGGTGTCTTTGAGCATGACACTTTATTTCACATAGCTCCAGTCTACTCAGTTGGCAAAAATGAGTAGCACCTGTATTTTAAAGGGCCAGCCTTGTCATACTCTGTGTCATGCTGATTCTCCGAGAATTACATTAAGGGTATATGTGTCTGTGAAATGCTCAGCCACTTGCATGCTAATTTCACGAGCAAGCTGTTCCATCAATTGGATGAACTGGAACACTCATCGTCGTAACCAACGAAGTACAAGGAAGAAGCTAGAAATAAAAATTGAAACCAGGTTACAAGCTTGATGCATGAAAATTGTATCATGCCACCAGAGCACCACTTCTGGATATATCTAGACACAAAAATTGCTAGATGTAGGTATGGCTGTATAGTTAGCAAGTTTGCTTCCCAACCAATTGGTTTCGGATTCATCCCACTGCATGGCACCTTGGACAATTATCTTCTATACAGTAATCTTGATTTCTAACTTAATGCAGAGGTTCTGTCAGGACACAGGTTACTGTGTTATTTACCTTGAGAGAACCTTTCATGTGGAATTGTGGTGCATAAAAGAACTTGTAATTATATCATTGACAGACGAGAATTGTCTGCTATGGCTGCCAGAACCATCAGATAACCATAAGCCTTGTGAGTGGATTTAGTAGAAGGAAAATGAAAGAAGTTTATCATATTTATATATATATATCATCATCATCATCATCATCGTTTAACATCCGCTTTCTATGCTAGCATGGGTTGGACGATTTGACTGAGGACTGATGAACCAAATGGCTACATCTGATTTGGCAGAGTTTCTACAGCTGGATGTCCTTCCTAACGCCAACCACTCCGACAGTGTAGTGGGTGTTTTTAGATGCCACAGGCACGAAGGCCAGTCAGGCAATACTGGCAACGGCCACACTCAAAATGGTGTATTTTACGTGTCACCTGCACAGGAACTAGTCCAGTGGCACTGGCAACGATCACACTCGAACGGTGCTCTTAGTGCTCCACTGGTACAGGTGCCATCACGATTTCGCTTTTGCTTGCCCCAACAGGTCTTCGCAAGCCGAGTTTAGTGTCCAATGAAGGAGACGTTGGCATGGGTGCCAGTCGTCGAATTTAGTTCGATTTCGATTTCTCTTGCCTCAACAGGTCTTCACAAGCGGAATTTAGTGTCCAATGAAGGAAAGGTACACATAAGTGGGCTGGCTACATCCCTGGCAGAGGCCTTGGATTTTGGTCTCACCTGGTTTGCTGGGTCTTCTCACGCACAGGGAAAGCAAACATACAAATTGCAATATTTTATGTTTTAATGTAAAAAAAATTAATGAGTTAATAGGGAGAGCTTGAATAACAATGGTGCTTACAATAACAATTATGAGGTGACAACTATGTTGATCATAACAATCATGAGATGACAATAATATTGACTAACAATCATGAAATGACAATGATGTTGACTAACAATCATGAGATGACAATGATGTTGATAATATCAATCATGAGATGATAATGATGTCGATAATAACAACCATGTGTTGATAATGATAATAACCATGTGATGATGGTGATGGTAATGATCATATGATGACAATAATGGTGCTGGTAACTAACAGGTTAAAAAGGACATTCATGGTAACAAATAAGAAATGGTAATGTTGATGATGGTAAGAAACTGTAGAATATGGTAGTAATTATAAGAATTATGAACACAAGAATGATACTAACGAAATTAATGACAATGATGGTCAAGGCAGCAATCCAAATGGTAGTCATATCTCTCTTGCATCAAGTCCTAACTTAGTTAAAGCAATATAAAGAAAAATGCCTTCATACCGAGATAGCACAGCCATAGGAGTGATTTCAAGGGATTTTTGAATCATTGCAACAGATAGTCCTGGTGCTTCCTTCTCAATGACCATCTTGGTAGCCTGGCAAAGAATGAAAAAAAAAAAAAAATAGAGATTAGTGAATCAAATATAGTTCACTGTTATATCAACAACAATACCCAAACAAATGAGATACAATAAATGCTTGTTAAGCCTTTAATGAAGCTCAAAAACCCATACTTCACACTGATTGTTGTGGCATGGGGTAGAGAGACAAATATTCACCATGAATTTATTTTACATTATATTTTCATAATCACCTTCAACCAATTCATTAAACATAGTTGAGATATATATAGATAGACTTACACACATATATATAAGTAAATATATACATACACACATATATATATATATACACATATACATATATACACACATATACACACATATACATATATACACACATATACACACACATATGCATATATATATATACACAATATATATATATATATATATATATATATATATATATATATATATATATATATCATCATCATCATCATCATCATTTAACGTCCACTTTCCATGCTAGCATGGGCTGGACGATTTGACTGGGGACTGGCGAACCAGATGGCTACACCAGACTCCAATCTGATCTGGCAGAGTTTCTACAACTGGATGCTCTTCCCAACGCCAACCACTCCGAGAGTGTAGTGGGTGCTTTTTATGTGCCACCTGCACATGAGTCAGTCCAGTGCTTTGTTCACATGCCACCGGCACAAGTGCCAGTAAGGCAAAGCAGGAAATGATAGCGCTCAAATGGTGCTTTTTACGTGCCACCAACACAGCAGCGAGACTGCTGCTCTGGCAGTTGTCCCACTCGGATGGTGCTGTTAGCACTCCACTGGCAGGGATGCCAGTCATCGAATTTGGTTCAGTTTCGATCTCACTTGCCCCAACAAGTCTTCACAAGCTGAGTTTAGTGTCCAATGAAGGAAGGTTGGCATGGGTACCAGTCATCGAATTTGGTTCAATTTCGATTTCAATTTCACTTGCCTCATCAAGTCTTCGCAAGCAGGGTTTTGTGTCCAAAGAAGGAAAGGTACGCATAAGTGGGCTGTCTACACCCCTGGTAAAGGCCACGGGTTATGGTCTCACTTGTCTTGCTGGGTCTTCTCATGCACAGCATATTTCCAAAGGTCTTGGTCACAAGTCATTGCCTCGGTGAGGCCTAATGTTCGGAGTTCGTGCTTCACTACCACATCCCAGGTCTTCCTGGGTCTACCTCTTCCACAGGTACCCTCAACCGCTAGGTTGTGGCACTTTGTCACACAGCTATCCTCATCCGTTCTCGCCACATGACCATACCAGTGCAATCGTCTCTCTTGCACACCACAACTGATGCTTCTTAGGTCCAACTTTTCTCTCAAGGTACTTACATTCTGTCGAGTATGCACACTGACATTACACATCCATCGGAGCATACTGGCTTCATTTCTTGCAAGCTTGCGCATGTCCTCAGCAGTCACGGCCCATGTTTCACTGCCATGTAGCATGGTTGTTCGTACACATGCGTCATACAGTCTACCTTTCACTCTGAGCGAGAGGCCCTTTGTCACTAGCAGAGATGAGAGCTCTCTGAACTTTGCCCAGGCTATTCTTATTCTAGCAGCTACACTTTCAGCGCACCCTCCCCCACTACTGACTTGGTCACCTAGGTAACAGAAGCTATCAACTACTTCTAGTTTTTCTACCTGGAATGTGGCAGAAGTTGTTCTCTGCACATTTTCAGTGTTTATCGCTCATCTAAGCCTGAAATACAATGAAAACTCTAGAGTGGATTTGAACAGATGATCGATTAACCATGGCTCACTTATCTTTATCCACTTGGTTATATCATTTCTAGTCAAATACGAATAAATATTTGCTATGAATTACAACTTAGACCATCTGTAAGGATAAATGAGGAAAGCAACCAGAATACATACACTATAATAGAGATGAATTTCTGCAAATATAGTAATTTCTGAATTAGAAATGGTTTATTTTCTACTAAATAAGAGTAAATGCAGTCTTTACTTACCTCTGGGGTGACATCACGAGGGGAAAAACCAGTGCCTCCTGTGGTTAGAATTAGGTCTAATTTCAGGTTATCACACCAATCTTTCAAAATATCCTGTGAAAGAAAATATTTATGATTGTTAAGTAAGAATCTTTTCATTAAGAGATTTGAATACATTTTTGAAAGGGTTTTAAGGAAAAGACTATATTTTCCTATAACAGAAATTATCTTATGGTCCATACTCCACTTGTTATATTATTCTCTCTTAGTAAAGCTTATAGATTCACTGAAAGTTGTAGCTTATGACATGATAAAAGATTTTTAATGAAGTACCCTTGGTTTACATCATGTATCTGGCAATATGTTGTCACCATAGCAAAAAGTCCACCTAACTGTAAATAGACATCATGGATGGTACAACACATCATTATACACAACAGAGATCTGTATAATTACAAGCCTTTTGTTAAATTACTGTATTATATTCAACTCTTCACAAGGATGTAGATTTTAGAGGTATGGATTTCATGAGTGATTTTCCCAAGATACACTTTACAATTAAATATAGATTTGAATCCATTGTCATATTCATGTGTTCCAATTTCTCAAAGTATTTTTTTCATTAGTTGTATTCTTTTTTTAAATTTTAATATTGAAATTATCGAGCATATGCCCATTTTAATTTACATTTTATATTCTCAATCAATCATTTATGCACCTTAATTAATTCTTATTCATCATCATCATGTAACATCACTGTTACAATTAGCATGGGTTGGGTACCAGAATCAATGGGTCCAAAGACAAGATTCTTTGGCTGGATGCTTTTCCTAGCACCAACTACTTTACAGTGTGCTTTTTTCATGTCACTAGCACTAGTCAAATCATCATGCAGCTTACAAGACTATAAACTTTAAGATGGAGTCAGCTTTATGCTTGGAGATGAGGAGTTACAGCATGAAATATGGGGGTAGAGCAGTTTCTCGTCATAGGGGAGGTACATGGTTTGGTTACTCATTTAAAAGAGAAAAGAGAAAGTAAGAATAATCAGGAGAATAATCAGGTAAACAATGGTGATGACGTGTCCAAGTGCCCTTCCCACCTCAAGGTATAAGGTGAGTAGAAATGAATGGAGAGAGAAGAACTAGGAGTGTTGATTTGCAAGAATATATAGGAGAGCAAAAGACAGGGGAATGGGAGAGAAGAGAGGAGGTTGGTAACAACTGTAAAGCATTCATTACAATTCTTTTTGTTTAATGGAGTGGTCAGAAAAGGAAGTCCATGACTCTTTTTTCAAAGTCTCCTTAAGTGCAGAGAAAAAGATGTTACCTGGCTCAAATGTTTCCAATCAAGTGGACTCTGCTAATAACATTCAAGGGTCAAGCTGTTGTATTAAACTAGATAACAGATGAAGTCTATCAGCTAAATTTTACGGAACTCCTTCAATTTCTACCTATCAAATTTCACTCATAATTTTTGGGGAAGACCAGAGACTATGACAGCAAACACTTGGCCCAATCTGATTTCTGCACCATCAAATTATACCTCAAACCATGAAGTTGTGAAGCAAATTTAACCCTGAACAGTTAGGCATGAATCCATTATAATTCAATGCCATTCAAATTTAACATTATCTACTGATAAAGCTAGTAAACATTCATTCATTAGAGTAACTGTTTTAATGTCAGACAAGCCACATCACTTTCTTAGGACTGGCACAAAGTTAGACTTATTTAGACATCAATATTTTTTATGTTAGGTATCAATAATAACTATCTTTAATAGGACACCGTCACAATGACACTTGCATACTGATATCATCAAATCATTTAAATAACTTATCCACACACTATCTGTACGAAATCACCAATAAACTAAATGTTGTATTAAATATGGTAACAATGGCTGAATTTCTTTTCAGATGGAGAGTCTCTGTGTTGTACATTCTTTAAACATTTCAAGTTTTCTACACTTACAATGTGTATTCTTAGACATTTACTTTATTCCATCATCACCACTTTGGCAAGAACAATGAGGACAGTTACGGACCGAAGTACAGAGTTGTCTCCCATAATTGTCAAGAGATTTAAAATAGATTAGTCGGAAGCTTGCTAAAGTAATCTTAAACAGAAAATTGTATAATAACAGTAATAATAGATTATATATATTTACTTATGTAAATTTACTTATGTAAATTTTAACAGGTGAAACCATGGTACGTAGGTTAATCGTTTTTTAATTTTGTATCTTTTCATTTGTCTTGCCCTTTTACAGTCTGTTGTGTCGCTAATTTTTTACTGAGAACATATTTTTTTCGTGGTTAGATGATTCGGCATCTATTTCTAGCATATAGGAGTCCACATTTGCTGGTCATTCCTCTTATTTTTGTATGTAATATAATTTTAATCTTCGGATTTTTTAATATGCTAGACCACTGGTTTTAATTGATTAATATCAATTTCTATCCTCATTAATAAATTTTAGATAATGATGTTCTCAAACCGGTAAATTAGCTGCAAAAATTTATTAACTGCAGAATCATTACGGACTTAGCGCGCCAGATTGAAGACATTTGAAAGGATACACTGAATGTAATTTGTAGAACTCTACACGTGCTCCCTTACAGATAGACGTCTTGTGTCTAGTTCTGGGAATAATATTTCATATCGACAGACTACGCTGACGAGCCTGCAGATATTTACTTATGTAAATTTTAACAGGTGAAACCATGGTACGTAGGTTAATCGTTTTTTAATTTTGTATTTTTTCATTTGTCTTGCCCTTTTACAGTCTGTTGTGTCGCTAATTTTTTACTGAGAACATATTTTTTTCATGGTTAGATGATTCGGCATCTATTTCTAGCATATAGGAGTCCACATTTGCTGGTCATTCCTCTTATTTTTGTATATATATATATATATATATGTATATATATATATATACACACACACATACACACACACAGACATATATATATATATATATTATAATATAACAGTTGTTGTTACGACATCGAGGGTTCCAGTTGATCGAATCAACACACACACACACACACACACACACACACACACACACAAACATATAAATAAACATATATATATATTACACGCTATATACAGACACACACAAAAAAATTAAAACAAACCTTAATTTCAAGTAGTTCATCTGCAACCACTTGTTGTACTTCAACTACACCTGGAATACTATGAAACAATAACAAAGAACATTATAAACAGCTGTTTAGTTCAAATATAAAAAGAATTTCTAACAGTGACACAAAGCCAAAAATGAATAAGGAAACGGTGGAGTTGATTTAATCCTCAAGCGTATTTTTTCACTTTTACTTTAACAACCTTGGAGTGACTGAAAGCCAAAACTAACTCTGGCAGTTTTGAAAACCACAGCAAGATATTTAGATTTAGTACTAGCATATCTGCCAAAGAACTGTTTTGATAATAATGTAATAATAATAATAATAACAATTTCAAATGAAGGCACAAAATCATAAATTATTTGTTGGGGAAGGGTTGGTCAATAAAATGGACTTCATTTTTGACTGGTACTTTATCTTATGGATGCCCACCCCCAGAGGGATGAAAGGCAAAGTTAACCTTGGTAAGATTTGAACTCCTAACATAAAGAGATGAAACAAATATCTTAAGGACTTTTGTCCACTGATTCTAAATAATAGTGATAATAATAATAATAACCCTTTCTACTGAAGACACAAGGCCTTGAAATTTTAGTGGAGGGGACTAGTTGATTTCATCAACCCCAGTGTTTCACTGGTATTTAATTTATCGACCCCAAAAGGATGAAAGGCAAAGTCAACCTTGGCAGAATTTGAACTCAGAATGTAGCAATGAGCAAAATACTGCTAAGCCGTTTCATCCAGCGTGCTAACAATTCTGCCAGCTCACCACCTCAATAATAATAATTTTTTTCTACTATAGGCACAAAGCCTGAAACTTGTAGGGAGGGGACTGGTTGAATACACTGGACCCCAGTGTTTCACTGGTACTTAATTTATTGACCCCAAAACGATGAAAGGCAAAGTCAACCTTGGCAGAATTTGAACTCAGAACGTAGCAACAGATAAAATACTGCTCAGCATTTCGTCCAGCATGCTAACAATTCTGCTAACTTGCCACCTTAATAAACAATAATAATAATAATAATAATAATGATGATGATGATGATGATGATGATGATGATGATGATGATGATGATGATGATGATTTCATTTATTTGCCACTAGGGCGAAGGATGAGGAGGACAATACAAAGACAGGCATAAAGTGTGGAGGTTCACATACAATGAAATAAAATAATTATTAAAAAACAATTAAGCATACATAATATACAATGAAATGAAAGGGACATATTTGTAGTATACAAAGGTTAAAAAAAAGTGGGCGTGAGAGGATGATAGAGATGCAGCCCTTCTGAAACAGGATGACATTTATGGATAATCAAAGAACCACACTATCCAAGATTTGCCTGAACACCAAGAGTAAGTGCCCACTCCAATTCTTTCTCTCTGACTCACAGGTCTACACTTAGAGAGATACCATCCACTCTTGCTATTCTCACAACTTTCACCCACCTTTCAGTAAATTCACTGAAAGATAGCACTTCCCTCTCCACTCTCAATTTCTTTTTCAAGTGAAACTTGAAGTCAATGAGAGCTCTACCAAAGAGGAATCTAACTGTCCTCATCTCATGCCTTTTGGCCTTGTCCACCAAACAACCTCTTTCACTACAGCCACCAGGCAAAGGAAAACTGTCCTGCCTGCTTGATTGAAGGAGGGCGGTGGAGCAATCATCACTACAGACTCAGCTGATAGAAGGATCCATCCCACACATGACAGTAGCTATTCAACATAACCCCACAAGTCAGCAATGCCTGGACACTGGACAAGTCTGTGCAGAATGGTTTTGTCACTCTGCACGCATCTCAGACAAGACCATCTGACAGCCCATCCATGCCTGTAGAGTTTATCTTGAACCAATAGCACTCCCTGCCCCCAAGTAGCACTGCCAGGTCAAGAACATCTGGAAATTATCCAGGATAGTTCCCAACATTTCAATTGTTGGCACAAGGCCAGTAATTTTGGGGGTGGGAGAAGACAATTACATTGACCTCAGTACTTGGATGGTGCTTATTTTATTGACCCCCCAAAAAGGATAAAAGTCAAAGTTGACTTTGGTGAAATTTGAATGTAAAGGTGGATGAAATGCAGCTAAGCATTTTGTCCATTGTGCTAATGATACTGCCAGCTTGCTACCTTAATAATAATCCTTTCTATTATAGGCACAAAGCCTGAAATCTGAAGGAAGAGGATCATTGATTACATTGACCCCAGTACTTCACTGGTACTTATTTTATCAACCATGAAAGAATTAAAAACAAAGTCAACCTCAGTGGTATTTGAACTCAGAATGTAACAATGAACGAAATGCCACTAAACATTTTGTTCAGCATGCTAATGGTCTGCCAGGTCACTTCCATAATAATAATAATAGTAATCTTTTTTACTATTAACACAAGGACTGGATTTTGTGGGGAGGAGAACAGTCGATCACATTGACCCCAGTGTTTCACTGGTACTTAATTTATTGACCCCGATAGGAAGAAAGGCAAGGTTAACACTGACGGAATTTGAACTCAGAATGTAAAGATGGACAAAATACTGCTAAGCAATTTTTCACAGTAACAATTCTGCCAACTCGCAGCCTTGATAATAATAATAATCCTTTCTACAATAGGCACAAGGCCTGAAATTTTGGGGGAGGGGATTAATCAGTTACATCAACTCAGTGTTTAACTGGTACTTAATTTATCAACCCCAAAAGGATGAAAGGTAAAGTCGACCTCGGCAGAATTTGAACCCAAAACATAGTAACAGGCAAAATACCACTAAGCATTTTGTCCGGTGTGCTAAGGATTCTGCCAGCTCACTTCTGCCTCAACGATGCCAACGACAACTGCTAATGTCATAATATAGATTCAGTTGTTAGGGAAGTGGCGGGACTATCATAATAAAAATACAGAAACTTATGTTCTATTACTTTCTATAAAAGTAAAATCTGTAATTCTTCATGTTTTACTAAGACTGCATTTATAAATCCAAGAACAAGTGTTTACTTTATTCTTTAGACTTATCTTTAATCTCTTAGCATACACTTACAAAACTGCTCCCATGAAACAACTCTCAACTGCTTCACAATTCACTCTACTCACAGGATACTGGACAGAGTACTCATGTTGCACATTTTGGACTCCACATTTGAAAACACTAGTTTACTTACCAACTTATTCAAGAACAATTTACTCAGAGCCTCTCTCTCTCTCTCTTTCTCTCTCTCTCCCTCACTTTTTTTTAACCCAAGCAGCAATAGCAGCATGCCAAAAAAAGTCATACAGAAATTTATTTAATCACATTTTATCTTATTTATTTACATTAATTAATAAATTAATTATTCTTTATTTACAAATTAGATCTACTGATTAAAAAAATATTATAAAAAAAAACCTTAACTAAACAAGTTAACACCCAAAACAGTTATGACTAAGAAATATTCCAACCAGATTATAGTATCACTGAGGAAGTGCTTAAGACGCCCAACACAGTGTTATGACTAAGAGGCAAAAACAGTTTGACATTTCAACAGGCTAAAGAGGACCTAACTATTTGATTATGATGGTGGACAACTCCTGTTCATACTTGTTTCATATGCTAGCAAGAAAATAAACTGTTTTGATCAGTCAGGTCTTACTTGTAATAGTAAGACTTGACAGGAAATGAGTCATGTTCACATTTTTTAATCTGAAGACCCAGCATTCAACCCATTCTGTGTTTATATTATCTTCCAAATATATATCACACAAGACACAAAATGTTTATAAGCTTGTGCCAAGATGATTGGGTATTAAAACTAATTTTATAATAGAATTATGTAGGATTGATCTCAAGAAAATGTACACACACACATTCGTTTTATATACTTTTGAGTGCACTTTTCCTTTTTTTAATGATATCCAGATATTCCTTGAAAATATTGTGAATATAGACACAGGCATAGCTGTATGATAAGAAGTTTGCTTCACCACCATGTGGTTTTGGATTAAGTCCCACTGCAGAGCAAGTGTCTTCTACTATAGCTCCAGGCCAATGAAAGCCTTGAGAATGGATTTGGTGGAAGGAAACTGAAAGAAGCCCATCATTGTGCCCCACCCCACTACACCACCCTAGCTTCTGCAGACTACCCAGCCCTATCATCTCTCTGTCCTGTACTCTGCTTGCCAACTCTATCATCATTGTTATCCTGACACTTGCCCCACTCCACTCTCTTATACATCCCTCTATCTTCCTCAACTCAGGGTTCATTGACCATTCATCCTTAACCCTACCCAATTTTTACAGTTAGTTTATCCCACTATTCCCTCATCTTCTCCTCCCCAAACAATCTTGCAAACCACCCACTTATCCACTTCTAATCACCTTGTGATTTGAGGGGCCACATAGGCACCCTATCATCATTATTTCTTTGCTGCTCCTACTGATCATTTCTCTTTTCTCTTTCTCTCCTTTCATCTACTAAATGTGAGCAGCCATGCAGATCCTCTTCAAGAACCAGTTCTGACTCCCTACCACACTTCTTTCATACTTTATCCCTTTGTCCCCTAGCATGATGCTGGCCCCACCTCCCCTGGGATTCACAGTCATGCAAGCTGCATAGAAACCTTGATAACGCTGGTGAAATGAAACAAGCACCAAATACATGCTATAAAGTGGTTGGTGTTAGGGAGGACATTCAGCCATAGAAACCATGTCAAGGCAAACACAGGAGCACAATGCATTCCTTGGACACATCAGATCCTATCAAACCATCCAACCCATGCCAGCATGGAAGATGGTCCTCAAATGATGAAGATGATATTTGTGTGTTTATATGTTCGTGCATGTATGGAGTACTATCACCATGAGGGTTGGTGACAGGAAAAACACCCAGCCATTGAAAACCCATCTCAAAACATTCCATCCAACCCATGCAAGCATAGAAACAGACATTAAAACAATGATGATGATGAAACTCTTCATTTTGATATGTTTGATATTTTCCATAAGAATCCACAGGATGTGTTTGTAGCTCTGCTTTTTGTAACACTTAAAATCAGGCAATGTTCCTACAGCTGGATGCCCTTCCTAACACCAGCCACTCCAAGAGTGTAGTAGGTGCTTTTTACGTGCCACCAGCACAGGAGGCAATTGATGGATAAACAGATAGCCTAAATATTTATTATAAACTGGGGATAGGATAGTCAACAATAAGAAAAACATCAACAAAAACAAATAAAATTAAACACCACAATACTTACATTCGATCTTCTAGAATGAGAGCACGGAGACCAGCTCCACTTTTGTCATCTGCTTTCTTTGAAAAACAGGTGTCACTCACTGAAATGAATTGAATTAAATATGATTAATGGAAAGGGAAAACTGAAAGTGTGGATAAATTATTAAAGAATTATTAATAAAAACATAACAGAACACAAAGCAGAACTCAATATGTTAAACTCGTAACTTCTTAATCCTTATGTACAAGATCTGAGACTTGGGAATAAGAACTAAAAACACCAATTCTATTTCAGCTGTTATTTTGCCCCATGTGAGAGTCATGAATCATTCCAGCTAACCAGCAAGGTATTTCTCTTTTTCAAGTATAGTTTAACTAGGACTACATTACTCAATGTATCTTTCCTGTAACTTCAAAGATATTGTGAGACCACAAGCAAGGTCTCTCATTAACAAAAACAGTACTTCAGTTTTTGTTATTTAACCCCAGGTCAACATTGAGCAAACAAACTTATGATCAAAGATATTCCATTCAGCCATGATCATTCCATCTTTTTAAAAGAAGGCAGGACTTACATTTTCAAATGTCCTTATGATAGTAACGTATGATCTGAAAAGACCTGACTTCTGTTTCTATGAGATCAATTGACCATGTAGAGACACTCTCGTGGGCTCACATTCTATTTCTCAACTATTTTAAATATTTGAGTTCTAAAGATTTCCCTCAACAAGCCATTATATTTGTCATATGTTTTCTGAGAAAGCATCATGCAACAATGGTTTCCAAGTGTCATGCAACAATGGTTTTGTATTCATAGTAAAAGCAAAACAAAGGAATATTTAGAAGAAAACACTTAGGTTAGAACAGTGGGCCTCATGAACAAGACAAGGCCTAAAACTTGGGGGAAGTGGTTTAGGAAATTAAATTGATCAACCTCAGAAGAGGATGAAAAGCAAAACTGACCTAGGCAGAATTTTAACTCAGAAGTTAAAACCAGATGACATGCCACTATACATTTTGTCAAGCATGCTAATGACTCTGCCAGCTCACCACTTCAATAATAATAATCTTTTCAACTATAGGCACAAGGCCTGCAATTTTGGAGGGGGTAGGGGTGGGGGTGGGGCTGGTCAATTACATTAACTCCAGTGCTCAACTGGTACTTTTTCCATCAACCCTGAAAGATAAAAACGCAAAGTTGACCTCAGCAGAATGTGAACTTGGAGCGTAAAGGCAGATTAACTGCCACTAAACATTTTGTCCGGAATGCCAATGATTCTGCCAGTTTGCTACCTTAACAATAATAATAATAGTGATTTCAAATATTGGCACAAGGCCAGCAAGTTCAGGAGAGGAGTTAAGTCAATTACGTTGACATCAATGTTCAACTGGAACTTATTTTATAGAGTCACCAAAAGGATGAAAGGCAAAAATCAACCTCAGTGGAATTTGAACTCAGAACATAAGGACAAACGAAATGCCACTAAGCATTTTACTCAGCATGCTAATGATTTTGCCAGCTCATCACTATAATAATAATAATAATAATAATAATAATAGTAGTAGTAGTAGTAATAATAATAATAATAATGATAATAATAATAATAATAATAATAATAATAATAATCTTATTGTGGAGCTCATATGAACTACAATTCATAGGAAAAGGGTAAAAGAGGGGACAGAAAGCAACAATAAGTCAAGTGAAAAATGACAGCAATAAAAGCCAAAACTAGATGCACAGTATACAGAATAAAAAAAAAAAACAAGACAGAAAAGTGAAGAGTAAAAAAGCCAAGGAGAGAATAGGGTGTGTATTCACATCAGGAATAGCAATGGCAAATGTCAGGAAGCTTAGAATTTTTTGAAGGAAGCCAAGTCCCAGTAGTTAACAACATAAGTAGTTTATTCCATGCCACCACTAGAGAATTTATTCTATGCTAAAGATAATATAAGACAGAAATAGATGAAGAGAAGTTGTACAGCAGATTCCTCCAATCCATGTTAGCCTTCAAGAAAGGTGATGGGTATGCAGAATGTGAATGGAGAGAATGAGAAAAAGAATATTGGAAAAGCAAGAGGAGAAAAAGGATGTTGCAAATATGTTGTGACAGTTGAAGATGTTTGTAAACTTTTCCCTTTGTCTTCAACAAAAAATTGGTATTGAACATTAAGAAACAGAAATAGTGAATTTTCAATATACTCAAGAGTTATTTAACCGGGAACTTGGTCTGTTCTGTAAGTGGGAGTGAGTGTAAGGGATGGGGTGGGGTGGGTGGGATGGATTGGGAAGGTGGGGTTGGATTGTGCAGGGGTGGGGTGGGGTTACGAGGGAGGGGTGACGATGAAGGGGGAAGGGAGAAGATGGGTAAGAGTGAAGAGAAGAGAGTTGTAGTGAAGAGAAGCAGGGGTTGGAACAAGAGAGGAGAGGTAGGTGGGAGGGGGAGAGAGGAGAGGAGAAGAGGTCAGATGAAGAGGGGAGGAGAGTTGAGCCCATGTGGAGCCAAGGTGTGAAGAGAGAAGATTAATCCCTGTTCACGAAGCAAACGGAAGTCCAGACGGTCCCTGTGCAAGGACAATCCAAACACAGACAGGTGTTGCAAAGAGTGACCGGTAGAGCAGAAATGGTGTGAGACCAGGGTGTCATTGCCAAGTCAGATGTCTAGGTGTTGTTCTGCGAATCAGTCAGCCAAGCGGCGTCCCATTTGCCCGATGTATAGAGAAGGGCAGAGAGCAGGAGATACAGTAGATGACATAGGAAGAAGTGCAGGTGAAGGAGTCGGTGATGGGTGCTTGTGAGGAGAGTAGTGTTGGAGAGGTAAGGGGAAGTGCGGCAGCGTGGGTGGGAGCAGGAGAACGATACGGGTTGGGAGGTTGGGTTAGGGAAGAAGCTGTATACCAAGAGGTCTCATAGGTTGTGGGCTCATTTGAAGGAGAGGAGGAGTCGGTTAGGGAAGATGTGCGAAGTAGAGGGGCCGGACTGGAGTCGCCGAAAGGCTCAGAGAATGGTGCGTTGGAGAGGTAGGGTGGTGGGGTGGTAGGTGAGGGGAGACAGGAGACGGCAGGGCAGGTGCAGGGGAGAGAACAGATGCACGATCCATGGAAGTGCTCTGGCAAGGGCGGTGTGGGTAGTGGTGAGGAGATATCCACGTAGGATGATGTGGCGAGCCATGAGTTGAGACTGAGTCTCAAAGTCATGGTCGTCACTACAGAGCCTGTGTAGGCAGATTAATTGGGGATAGGGGATAGAAAGCTTGGCGTGCTTAGGTTGGGAGGAGGTGAAGTTGAGGTATGAGAGTGAGTCTGTGTGTTTGTAGTGGATGGAGGTGGTGAGAGAGGAGTGATGAATGCTGACCGATATGTCAAGAAAGGAGACAGAGGTGTCAGAGATAGTGCAGGAGAAGTGGAGGGCAGGATGGAAAGATTTGACAAAAGAGAGGAAGGAGTCTAGATGTTCATGGGAGAGTGAGGTTGCACCAATACAGTCGTCAATATAACACCCGTATACTTCGGGAGTGGGACCGGTGAAACTTGAGAATATTTGGGCCTCAACGTAACCAACTAACAGGTTCGCATAGTTGGGGCCCATTCTCATTCCCATGGCCAATCCCGAGAATTGCTGGTAAAAATCACCAGCGAACGAAAATCAGTTGAGTGAGAGGACAAGTTCGGCCAGATGAACGAGTGTGGCTGTGTTAGGTTGGGGGTTGGGTTGAAGGTCAGGGAAATATTGGAGTGCACGCAGCCCCTCGTGGTGAGGGATCATCGTGTATAGGCTCTGGATGTCGAGAGTTAAGAGAAGTTTAGAGGGGCCAGGCAGGAAAGAGAAAGAGTTGAACAAACGAAGTGCATGGTTGGTGTCATGGATGTGAGAGGGGAGGGAAGCTACTAGGGGGGAGGGGCAAGGACACGGTCAAGATATCTGGAGATGAGTTTGATATATATATATATCGAAACGTCAAAGACTTTCCGTATTCCCGAGCGTCATACTAATACATCCTTTTGTTATTTACACCACCTGTCCTCGTCTGTTGTTGTTTTTTCGTATATTCTCCCATATATATATTATTGTCTGGGGAGAGTCATTCTGTTTTAATACCTTATTAATTAACACACACTGATTCAATTTCCACTAATTTACTTATTTATTTTTCAATAAAAATTAAAAATAATAAAAGATAAATAAGTAAATGAGTGGAAACTGAACTGGTGAGTGTGTTAATTCATAAGGCATCAAAACACAATGACTCTCCCCAGACACAACAAAATATGCTTCAATACACGAATTCGCAGAAAGAATCTTGCACACCAAATACCAAAACGAAATATATGTATGTAGTTAAGTCTATATCCGGTCATAGAAACCAATGGTTTTGGATCCACAAAGGGCTTAGCCTCAAGGACGGCTTTAGAGTCTGATGAGACGTCCCTGGGGCTAAGCCCTTTGAGGATGTGAAACCATTGGTCACTCTATGACCAGACATATACTTAACAGCGTATAAATACATTATTGTTCTATGCTTTAGAGTGTGTTTCTTTTTCGGATATATATATATATATAGCCAGCTGGAGGAGATGTCCTCCTGGGGCTAAAAGCAACAGTAACATCCACCCCTCGGGGTCAGCCACATTTAAGTGACAAATATACTTCACTTTATTGTGCAGTTACTGTTAATACCTCGTTCAGAGATTTAACATTGCTATATATATATATATATATATATTATATATATATATATATATATATATATATATATATATATATATATATATATATATATATATATATATATATATATATATATATATATATATATATTATATATATATATATATATTATATATATATATATATATATATATTATATATATATATATATATATATATATATATATATATATATTATATTATATATATATATATATATATATATATATATATATATATATATATATATATATATATATATATATATATATATATTATATATATATATATATATATATATATATATATATTATATATATATATATATATATATATATATATATATATATATATATATATATATATATATATATATATATATATATATATATATATATATATATATATATATATATATATATATATATATATATATATATATATATATATATATATATATATATATATATATATATATATTATATATATATATATATATATATATATATATATATATATATTATATATATATATATATATATATATATATATATATATATATATATATATATATATATATATATATATATATATATATATATATATATATATATATATATAATATATATATATATATATATATATATATATATATATATATATATATATATATATATATATATATATATATATATATATATATATATATATATATATATATATATATATATATATATATATATATAATATATATATATATATATATATATATATATTATATATATATATATATATATATATTATATATATATATATATATATATATATATATATATATATATATATAATATATATATTATATATATATATATATATATATATATATA
>NC_142931.1:42622105-42637105 GCF_046866305.1 Octopus bimaculoides | reverse complement strand
GTTTTAGTTCTGTGAATTGTGAACCGTAAAGCATCAGGAAAGAATAATGGATAAAGAATAAATGAATAAAAGAAAGCGAATTGTTTTAACTACAACATAAAAACCATAATAACGTCAAGAAGCGAAGTAATGAAGACTGAAAGTTGATGCTGTCAAAAGCCATCATCGACAACTGACGTAAGTAACAAAGAAAATGGAATTGACTTTAAAGAATTCGATGTGAGTTTCAAATATAGTTTAAATAACTGGTTTGTTTACCTGTGAGCAGTCCAACCCTAATCCGATTACGCACTTCGCTCGGACAGTCCGCCATTGTTACAACACACGATGCTATATACACGGCAGCATTCCCACCCTTCCTTTCATAGTTTCTTTACCAGTCGTGAAATATCACACATTCTTCCGTTTCTTCTCTCATTCACAGCTATGCATGTGTTTGTTTAGACATATGCGCGGCGCGCTACGCACAAAACCCAACTGACGTTATTCCAAGAGAACTATTAAAGTATTTAAACAAAGATTTTACTGAAAGTATATATCTTTTCAGCAAACCTATCTTTATTACTATTATTTAAAATTTTTTGTACATTAAATTTCTAAATATTGATTCTTACCAGCAACACAAGGGTAGGGATACAGTCAGTAGAATAGCTTTTAGTATACGTCTGGTATTTTATCAGCTCAGGAGTTGGAACTGACAACGCAGAACAGGCAAGACTCGATAGTATAAAATAGAAATTCGATGTTTTTGTTTACTTCGCGGAGCATCAGAGATCAAACAAAAAAATAAAAATTACAAGCGCACTTCGACGGAGAGTTTATCTCTTTCAAGTTAACAAATTAGTGTGTGTTTGTGTGTATGTAATGCATACATGTATTTGTATCTTTTAATTTATATCTGCATTAAAAAAAGTCTCTTTGTCAAAGTATAGGTCCGCCGGTCCGTATGATTGTGCGTGTATGTACTCGATTGTCACCGCCTGGATATCTTGCTATTGTCTCTTATTGAAACTTTGCAAACTTTTGTATTTCTTTTATAAACAACGTGTCTGAAATAATTAGTTTATGCAGAATTACTGATTTTCTATTGACCGAGTCTGCGCATCATTTACGGGTGCCGGATATCATTAGTAAAACAATAAATGTAAAAAGAAAAGAAGAAATGTGAAAAGAAAACTAATAAATGCATAGCAAAACTTTTGAAGATAACTTACAAGCACAAGCAGATACAGGCTAAAGAGGTTGAGTGTGTTGTACCGTCACTCCTGTTCTACTGGTTCTTGTGCAGGGCAATTAGAACGCAGTTAGTGTCGGTCGATTGCCTGATTAATGACCATTTATGATAATAACAAGCAAAATATCTGCACGTTAAAAAGAGGGAAGCAGTGTAAGTGTATATAAAAAGAAACGGTGGGAAGAGGGTAAAAGCTAAGAAAATAAATACTTATCTACAATGTTTTTTCTAACAGGCCACTCGCTAGAAAGGACCCAAGCACTGGCCCGCGTACCAGTACCGGGCCACACATAAAGGATAAATTTTAAATTTTCATTTCTATTTTAATGACTATCTCAGTCTGCAGGGTATTTTTGTATTATATATGTGTAAAGAATGTTGTTGCTCTTGAGTCTGGGGTCACCAAATTGTAAAGGCATGATTGGGAGGAGAGAAGTCGAAAATAACAATGCAGCTTGAATGATGATAATGCAGCGTAAAACTAAAGAGTGAAGAACAATTAGTTGTGAAGATGACCATTTATTTCGTTGATTGTAATGTTGTTATAATATAAAATAAAAACGACGTCGACGCGTCGTTTCTTCGTTTATATACAAGTTGGTAGTTTGTTGTAGTAAAATACAGTAAAATACTTTCAAGTTCCATGGATTCTTTACGAAGCTAGTTTAATTGTCTGATGCTAGAGAAGAAGAAAGGATGAGATTTGTCTTGTCAAACAGCCGTGTAAGGGAAAATCGATTGCATCCACCTCAGTGATTAACTGCTACTTATTTTATCGACACCGAAACGATGAAAAACAAAGTCCTCCCCAGCAGAATTTGAATTCAGGACATAAAATGGAAAACAAATGCCGCCATGCATTTTCTCTAACTGGCCAGTCACACTAACTAACTTAACACTGCAATGTCTTTACTCCCAGCTTTCACATAATTTCAGCACCAACGTCACCATTGCCAATAGCTCGACTTTTACATTGAAGTTATTATTCATGTAACAACGTTGGATTGCCCCTAGTTTTCCCGTTGATTTAATACTGTCTACCTGCCACTTTAGTAACGTAGGCATTACTAATATTATTCTCAGTTTATGCACTAGCTATGTCTCTAAAATTATAATCCTTCTAGCTCATGTTTCTTGGTTATGATGTGTTTGTGTGCTGAGAATGAAAGCTTTAAGTTTTTCAGCTAATTATATTGCATGTTATTTTCTTCAACTTGTAGATTACATTAAAATCTAGCCGCACGTTTGCTGTACATCATCATAATTTTTGATAACCTGAGACATTTGTGTATAAATTAAAAATCGACATCGGGAAAATTTGAAGTCAGGGCTTAGGCATCTGAATGACTAAGACGAGAGAATCTATCCAACCACCCTGGCGACTCGATCAATTCTCCTTCCTCCTCTGGCTAAGTTATTATACAAAATATTTATAGAGAAAAATACATTTTTTTCCTTATGAATGTAAAAATATGCAAAAATAATTATCTAATAAAAGTACAAAATGTATATGGCCAGCAAACACTTCCCATATTTACTCTGTCATTTACAAAAATGCCGGCATATTAAGTTGGGTTTATGCGGCAGTTTTATAATAGTCAAAAGAATTCGCTGCTTTTGTGTACTCAATAAAATTAAAACTAGTTTTAAAACTTTTTATTTCTAAGAGTTCTCTCCCTTGGACTATTCTTTTACTTGTTTCAGTCATTTGACTGCGGCCATGCTGGAGCACCGCCTTTAGTTGAGCAAATCGACCCCAGGACTTATTCTTTGGAAGCCTAGTACTAATTCTATCGATCTCTTTTGCCGAACCGCTAGGTTACGGGGACGTAAACATACCAGCATCGGTTGTCAAGCGATGTTGGGGAGACAAACACAGACACACAAACACATCTATATATATATATATATATATATATATATATATATATATATGTGTGTGTGTGTGTGTGTGTGTGTGTGTGTATATGCATATATACGACAGGCTTCTTTCAGTTTCCGTCTACCAAATCCACTCACAAGGCTTTGGTCGGCCCGAGGCTATAGTAGGAGACACTTGCCCAAGGTGCCACGCAGTGAGACTGAACCCAGAACCATGTGGTTGGTAAGCAAGCTACTTACCACACAGCCACTCCTGCGCCTATATATATATATGTGTGTGTGTGTGTGTGTGGTTAGGACAGTGGACTCGCGGTCAGATGTTCGTGGTTTCGATTCCCAGAGTGTTTATTGAGCGAAAACACCTAAGCTCCACGAGGCTCCGGCAGGGGGTGGGGGTGGCGACCCCAACTTTCTCTCACTCTTTCTTCCTGTTTCTTGAGTAACGCTGCGATGGACTGGCGTCCCGTTCAGCTAGGGGGAACACATACGCCATAGAAACCGGGAAACCGGGCCCATGAGCCTGATGTTTATCGCTTTATACACACACACACACACACATATATGTGTGTGTATGTATATATATATATATATATATATATATATATATATATATATATATATGACCGCCCAGCAGGAACTCTATTGCACTGAATAGACGTCAGTGATTGGTTGAAATTACAGAAATACGACAACTTTAACATGGAATAACTTGCGAATTCCTTTTTTTTTTGTTAAGAAGACTAAGAGTAAAATATGTTTTATATGACACATTCTACCAGTGTCCCAAGTTTCAAAGTGTTTCGTTAGTGTTTCGTTAAGAAAATACTGGCGGCCCCGTTTTAAAATAGATCCTATATGAGTGTATGTATGTATCTCTATGTGTATGTATATGTATATAAGGGTGAGTATGTATATGTGTATATAAGAAATAAAGACAAGGGGTCGAAGAACCTAATTTTTATTAAAACCCCAGGGGGAACAACTTAACCACGACGACTATTATTACTTCTGCTAGTTATTGGGCAGCTATAGCCACTCCTAAGAAAACGAATCTTGACTACACTATTCAATTTACAAAGCCAGATAGTAGTAATTTGTGGTCACAGTCAGTTGAACTTGTCATGCTACCAGAACCAAAGGACATTATGAATGTTAATCTTAATTTTAATTTCAATTTAATTTTCTCTTTACATATTCCATTTTAGTACATATTTTTTATAAGGTTTTTCAAAAACCGAAGCATGAGTCCTAGTTGATATTCTTTCATATATTTTGACATATCAATGTGTTAATTTTCTTCAATGTATTTTCTATTTCTTTTAAAATTTAGTAATCAGTCATCTTAAATTCATTCCCGAAAATATAGACTTTGCAAATATATATATATATAGTTCTAATTTTTTTAAAATCATTTTTTAAAAAATAGATGGATAGTAGAAAGGTAAAACCTATTTGATTGGCATGTGTCGCATCGGATGTCTTCAGATGACAATTGAGGCAAAATGCTATCTGCTTTAGATATGTCACATCGAATATTATATTGTCTTTCCTGAATCAGAATTTCCAGCACTGCCATTTGAGACTTCAGTTTTGCAGCTTAAACTTTCTCAGGATCTTAACAATGGTTTATAATTTAAACATAAACCCAGCACAATCTTGAGGGGAGAGGATTAGTCGGTACCATCGACCTCAGTACTTGACGGATATTTATTTGAAAATTTAAAAATTCGAAAGCAAAACTGACTTCGGCGGGATTTTAACTGAGAATGTAAAGAACCAGAGCAGGTATTTTATTCAACCTCTTAATAATTCTCTCAATATTTTGAACTGGTATGGCGGTGAGCTGGCAGAAACGTTAGCACGTCGGGCGAAATGCTTAACGCTATTTCGTCTGTCTTTACGTTCAGAGTTCAAATTCCGCCGAGGTCGATTTTGCCTTTCATTCTATCGGGTTCGATAAATTATGTACCAGTTGCGTATTGAGGTCGATCAAATCGACTGGCCCCCTACCCCAAAATTTCGGGCATTGTGCCTAGAGTAGTAAAGAATATTTTGAACTAGGTAAGGCGACGAGCTGGCTGTATCGTTAACACTCCAGGGAAAATGCTTTGCGGCATTTTGTCCGTCTTCACGTTCTGAGTTCAAGTTCCGTTGAGGTCGACTTTATCTTTCATCCTTTAAGAGTTTATAAAATAAGTACCAGCAGGACGCTGGGTTCGATGTAATCGACTTAGTCCTTTCTCCGAAATTGCTGGTCTTGTGCCAATATTTTAAATTGGTATTTTAGACTTACAAGTTATGCTACTTTAGTACATTATTTTATGATAAAGAAATGAATTCGCTGAAACAAATCGTGCCAAGTCGTCAACAAAATGTTTTGCGGATACGTGTTACCTCCCTTGGACTGTGTGTACCTGTTTTTAGTACATTCATTTCCACTCAGATTATAAAGGAAGAATTAAACAAGATGGGTGACAAGAAAGACAGAAATATCAAAATAGACAGGAGAGATTATAATTTATAAAACAACTGGAAGGAAAATGACAAAAATAATCCGGAAATAAAGAAAGCATTTACAATCACACAATTACGACAACAATCAAAGCCAGTATTTCCCTCTAAAAGTAACACAAAACCTTTACTGTTTTACTGGGAGTGATTGCTAGGCTGGGGTGCTAAAACAGCCAAGAACATCCCTCACGAACATCGTTTAATAAATTCGTCGAGACGAGATGTCAACAATGACTAAAACTTTCATGTCAGCGGTCTTTACTCATGGGATATTTACTCTGGATAGGGTTCACTAATAGTTAAAGCTAATTTATAAGTAAACTTATCTTATCGTGGCAAGCAAAGCAACCTGTATTTACGCGACATGACAATACACGAAGAAATTTCGAATCGAAGGGCTTGCTTTATCAACACTTCATTCCTCTCAACATATATGCGCGCGCACGCACGCATATACACACGCGTGCGCACGCAAACGCCCGTGCACACACACACACACATTTACACACGCACACACGCACACATACACACACTCACTCACTCACTCTTCAACAATCTTTAAGAGCGATGGAGAATTGGAGCTCATTCCAACTAAGAAAGCTATCACTGGTTTTAACGTCCATGGAGTGGATTTCTTCTGCAGACCAGTCAAGTATTCCAAATGTTGGAATCAGCACTGGTACTGCAAATGCATTGTGGGATATTTTCTTGTTGTAAGAGGAGAGTTCGGACTGCCATATTCTCGGCACAATATTCTCTGGTCACTCTATCTTTATTCACAGTACCTTTGTATATGTTTTCGTATGTAGATGTGTGTGTGTGTGTGTGTGTGTTTGTATGTATGTTTGTATGTATGTATGTTTGTATGTATGTATGTATATGTATATATATATGTGGAGGCGCAATGGCCCAGTGGTTAGGGCAGAGGACTCGCGGTCATAGGATCGCGGTTTCGATTCCCAGACCGGGCGTTGTGAGTGCTTATTTGAGCGAAAACACCTAAAGCTCCACGTGACTCCGGCAGGGGATGGTGGTGAACCCTGCTGGGATCTATTTCAAAACGGGGGCACCAGTATTTTCTTAACGAAACACTAACGAAACACTAACGAAACACTTTGAAACTTGGGACACTGGTAGAATGTGTCATATAAAACATCTTTTACTCTTAGTCTTCTTAACAAAAAAACGTACATCGCAAGTTATTCCATGTTAAAGTTGTCGTATTTCTGTAATTTCAACCAATCACTGACGTCTATTCAGCTGAATAGAGTTATTGCTGGGCGGTCATAAAAATGTTATTCCCTGTGACATATTTCATCCGGTTTAATCGTAATTTTTACTTCCCAGCCAATGTCGTTTGGGGATCAGTTCCACTGCGCGTGGACAAATGTCTTTTACAGCAGCCCCCGATCGACCAAAGCGTTTATTGCCTGTTTTAATATTTGTGTTGTTTGACCCCTTTCTCTGCACACCGCTTGATAACAACCAGTGGTCACTTGTTTTACATCTGCGTAACTTAGCGGTTCGGCCAAAGTAGCCGATAGAATAAATACCAGACTTAAAAATAAGTACAAGGATCGATTTGATCGAGTATGCCCCTTAAGGCGGTGCTCCAGCATGGCCACAGTCCAATGACTGAAACAAGTAAAAGATATTTGTGTGTGTGTGTGTGTGTGTGTGTGTGTGTGTGTGTGTGACCGTGTGTGCCCGTGTGTACATGTGTGTGTTGCTGGTTGTGTTTTTAATGTAAGTAGGTCGGTATTGGAGGATGTTTTCGATGTCATTGTTCATGTGAATAGTGTATGTAAGAGCAAAAGGCGGCGATTTGGCAGAATCGTTAGCGCGCCGGGCGAAATGCTTGCGGTATTTCGTCTGCCGTGACGTTCTGAGTTCAAATTCCACCGAGGTCGATTTAGCCTTTCATCCTTTCGGGGTCGATTAAGTAAGTACCAGTTACGCACTGGGGTCGATGTAATCGACTCAATCCCTTTGTCTGTCCTTGTTTGTCCCCTCAATATTTAGCCCCCTGTGGCTAATAAAGAAATAAGTGTATGTAAGAGTAAAGTGTTTTAAGTTGCGTGTGAATTGAGAGTAAGCCTGTGAGCAAAAGATTATGTAATAAAAAATGCGAAGCGTGCTGTTATCTGCACTAAAAGACGCGTTTTATGGGCGGAACGGGATGACAGAGCAGATTTAGGATCAAAGGCATTCGAGCCAAGTACATATCGTCTTTTTTAGAGGATTTAAAGCAGTAAACGGGTGAAGAGTTAAACAAATAGAATGCCTTTCGTTATTTATTCTGGGTGTTTGCGCTCCAACTTCTCATCCTGCTGCTGTTAACTTTATCTTTCGTCACTTTGGGAATCGATAAATAAATTTCAAGTCAAATATTGGGGTAAATTTCTCCTCAGTCTCTTCTCTCACTACCTGCTTGTCTGTCTGTCTGTCTGTCTGCCTCTCTGTCCTTCTCTCTCTTTCTCCCTCTCTTTCAGTCTCATTTTCTGCCAATATCTCTGTATGTCCCGCCTGAAAAAAAAAAAAAAAATCAGCTTTATAAGGGAGACTACTCTCTGCGGATACGACAAGAAAGGAATTGGGAATCCGGGATTACATTAGCTACTGTGTCCTTGTCATAAGACAATGAGGTGGGATCTAAGAATGATTTGGTGCTATTTCTGAACTGAAGTGTAGTCACGTTGAGTGTACCCTATGGACTCATTGGTATCAAAAATAGTTCAATGACTTTGGAAGACATAAGGAAGGAATTTAACAACAAACGTGACATTGATAAAAGAATTTCAACGAGTTTATCGTGTCAGAAAGCAGTGGAATGTTCTACCAATAACAAGAGCAACAGCAATGTTTCCATCAAAATTTTCAAGAACAAGCGATTGTTGGTGTGTAGATACACACATACGCGTGCACGCACACACTTGTATATGGGAAATAAAATTACTGTTATGTTATGAACTACATTAACTTACAGCACTTCATGTTTCAAGCTCTGATGAGGCTATAGACTAATACTTAAGTATTCAATTATGAACGCATTGTACCTTATAACAGAAACATCTGTAAGCTTATGAAGTTCATTGCATAAATGTTTATTCCTTTGTCAATTTCTCAATTTCTTATTACTGACGTGTACTTGACTGACGCTTTGTTCTAAAGCATACGTATATTGAGTTCTAACACTAGGTTATTAGTATAGCTATGCCTAAGCGAAATGCTGAGACCCCCTTCGGTCATGACTGACCATGGGATTGCACCTTGGTTGAATAAAAATGTAATGGCAAGTATTTATTGACCTTTTTCTTTCCTTTAAAAATCGGCACGAACTTTCCGGACAACCCAATATATCTGTAAATAATATGTGACAATTATTTGTCACATATTATTTACAGATAAATTCCTCTATTCACATGATATCGACGTATCTTTCTTTCTTTTGTTGTCTTACCTTTTCTATCTATATATTTATATATATATATATATATATATATATATATATATATATATATATATATATATATATATATATATATATATATATATATATATATCATCATAAATATACAGGGATTAGCATTGAGTTGCTTCTCCAACATACTGAAATACTGTATATTTATGATGATAAATGGTTTTACCGATAAAGGTTTTTTCATACTGAACTACTTGGCAAGATTGTTAATTATTAATTCTATTATTAATTGACGATTCCCTGCCCTTATTCTTGTATATATATATATATATATATATATATACATATAAATCAAAATAAGCAACACGGATTTCAAAGATGATTGCAGTACGCACGTTTCATGCTACTCCATTTATTTAAGTAATGCGAAATAAATGGAGTAGCATGAAACGTGCGTACTGCAATCATCTTTGAAATCCGTGTTGCTTATTTTGATTTTTTGATCACCTAGTTTTTTGGAATGGTCTTTGTATAATACCATACCATACTATATTCTGGTGCCTAAACATAAGTACCACATTCAATTTTGAATCTATATATATATATAAACAATATATGAGTATATGCATATATATGTACATGTATGTACATACCTTCATCTACATGTACACATAGATACATAACTGGGTACATGACGTGGCAAAAGAACATGGACAAAATGATAAACAAGGTACAACAAACAAGCAAGCCACATAGAAATATATATATATTCGAAATTCCTTTGACTCCAGGTGTCAACAAGAGATCCTCATATGTCTCGATCTCAGGCTCTGGATTGTTTTTTTTTTCCCCAGGTCTACCAATGCATCAGTTTTGGGGGAACTTCTCCATGCTCAATTTCCCTTTGTGGTGCCAATCAGAGGACCTGCTTTGTAATGTTGGAAACATGTTTCCCTAGAGTGTGTCCCTACTGAATCCCATTTCTTTCTCTTGATCTGGATTTCGATAGGTTGCTGGGTCACCTGTTGCCACAAGGTTTTGTTTGTCTCGCTATTTCACCCGAAGGATTTTACAGATACATCTATTCACAGATGTTTGGAGTTAGTCAGTGAAGAACTTTGTGATCGCCAGATGAGTTTGAGCATCTTGAAAGCCGTTGTAGCTTTGCTAATCCTTATTTCTATCTCCTATTCTGGTCCACCCTCTTTACTGACAACTCTTCCTCAGATATGTGAAACGACAGACATCTTCAATTTCCTTTCCTCTGACTGGGAAGGTGATATCGTTGACCGTGTGCACTCAAGCGTTTTGTCTTCCGATGTTGAACTTGAGGTCAACTTTCATGGATGTTACGCCCATTACTGAGACCTTCTCCTCCCAGAATTTGTTCTGGTGATAAGTGAGGAATGAGAGATACTTTGTAGATTGAAAGACTTGGCCGTTTATGGTTATTTCTTTACACCTTGATGTTAATTGTTATTATTGTTATTTCGAGGTCTCAAGTCCATTCTGATCGAGCTTTTAAACAGAGACCATCTTTTTTTATATATGCAGGGTCCCCGGGATCCCATTATACAACTATGTGGCTTGAGTGGGTTTTGGCAGCTATTTTTAACAGGTCGAGTAAACGTATTCAGACAGCTCCTCGTTGGTTAGAAATGTTTGAAATGGGGGCAGTAAGTCGATCATTTGCAGAATAAATGACATTGTTCTTTTGAGACGTAGCACAAATCGATGCACAACAGTAATAAAACTGATTCATAACGACTTGGAGTCTTCTTTACTGTCAGGGAATAATAGTTTCAAATTTTGGCACAAGTCCTGCAAATTTAGGGCTATATATATATATATATATATATATATATATATATATATATATATAAAGGGCATTAACTGTGTATTAATGCCTCACGCTATCGAGGGACTAAATAAGTTAAAAAAACTACCAAAAATAAGCAACATATTTACCGAAAGCAAGGGAATGCAGCTTTTCAAAATTTATCTCTTAAAAACATTTAACTCAACGGTAGACCACTGGTTTCTCAATCAAATACAGAAAAAACTGTGAAGTAACCTGTATTTTTTTGTTCATCAGTACACGTATGGTCAAGATATATAAAAATAAACAAGAATCAACCTGACTTATTTAGTCCCTCGATAGCGTGAGGCATTAATACACAGTTAATGTCCTTTATATATAATTAAATATATCTATGAAGAGACGATGAATTTTTTCATTACGAAATTTTTCGTTATTTTTTCATTATGAGGTTTTTTCACGCTGACTACTTGATAAATTCTTATAAAGAATTTATCCTATATTATATTATATATATATATATATATATATATATATATATATATACGCATACATTCATACACCCAGGCGTTCTCATCTTATTCATCTTTCTTCTTCACATCATTCTAGTTGTGTCTAAACCTCAAGCTCAGCAATAATTCCTACATTCAGTCCTTCTCTCCCAGAATATCAGCTCCATGGAATTCTCTCCTTGTTCATATCTTTTTCCGTAAGTGTTGACTTACAAAGTTTCTAGATGAAAATGATGACAAAAAGAGGCAATACATTCAAATATGAGTGCTTGCATCTTGTGGCAGAAACAGCTGTAAGCTAATGAAGTAATGAAGTTCATTACGTTATTTCTTGTTCCCTAGTCATTTGTGTATTCTGAAGAAACCTAGATTCGTGTTGTAGAAACCTAGACTCGTGCCTAGGTGAGCTGGCAGAAACGTTAGCACGCCGGGCGAAATGCTTAGTGGTCTTTCGTCTGCCGTTACGTTCTGTGTTCAAATTGCGCCGAGGTCGACTATGCCTTTCATCTTTTCGGGGTCGATAAATTAAGTACCAGTTACGCACTGGGGTCGATCTAATCGACTTAATCCCTTTGTCTGTTCTAGTTTGTCCCCTCTATGTTTAGCTCCCTGCGGACAATAAAGAAATAAGAAACTTAGACTCGTGTCTCCAACGCATGAAACTATTAGTAGCACGTATCTTTGTATTGTGTACATTAAACGATAATCATGTGTGTGTGTGTGTGTGTATACATATCATCATCATCATAAATATATATTTTACTTCCTGCTGTTCTTATTCTCTCTCATCTAATTTCTTTATTGCCCACAAGGGGCTAAACATAGAGGGGACAAACAAAGACAGACAAAGGGATTAAGTCGATTACATCGACCCCAGTGCATAACTGGTACTTAATTTATCGACCTCGAATGGATGAAAGGCAAAGTCGACCTCGGCGGAATTTGAACTCAGAACCTAAAGACAGACGAAATACCTCTAATCATTTTGCCCGGCGTGCTAACGTTTCTGTCAGCTCGCCGCCCTTATTCTCTCTCATCTCGACAAACTTATTCGCACTAAACTGCTTCAACGCTTTAAACCAGCGCGAATGAAAGTTCACAGCTCTTCTATTGTCTATCTTGCCAGCACCTCCCGCAATAAACAATACCGAGATTAAAGGCTTTCACCTCGGTGATGTCATATATGTTGTCAAAATCACGAGCTCATGGTTTTTATTTTTGTACGTTTATTCTAGTTCCCAACCACTCAACTAACCAACCACTACTCTCTCTCTCCCGCTCACTCTATTCTCACTCCCTATACATATATGCGTGTGTGTGTGTGTGTGTGTATGTGTGTGTGTGTGTGTGTGTGTGTGTGTGTGTGTGTGTGTGAGACCATAAAAAAAATATCTTCTCTCTATTTCTGATCTATCTTGTTTACTGGTTTATCTTTAAATACTTTTTCGTTTATAAATTGTTTATCGTTTTCTTTCCTTCATTTCCTTGTTGCACTTTTCTTTCTTTTTCTCATTGTTTATTATTTACTTGTTCTTGTTTGTTTCTTTGTTTGTTTTTAAGTAAAGGGCCATTGGTTACTCCTCCACCCCCTCTTTTCTCCCTTCTAAATTCCGACCTTTGGTTAAATTTCTTTTTTCTTTTTCCCTTAGCTAGCAATTTTCTCTCTCATTTATCTCATCCGTTCTGATTATAACTGCACATTCCCCCCCTCTCTCTCTATATATATATATATATCTTTGTCTCTCTCTCCCTCTCTCTCTCTTGCCGAATTTCTCTTCCTCAGTCGTTTCTGTTTTCTACTCCTCCTCCTCCTCCTCCTTTTACTTTTCATTTTCATAATTATCTTCTTACACCTCTACCTTCACCCCCTACTGCTCCACCGCCGAATATTCTTTCTCCTCCTCCTCCTCCTCCTGTTCCTCCACCCTCTGCTCTCCTTCATTTAGCAATGTCCACCTTTGTTCTAGTTGCTTTCCTCTGTTTTCCTTCATTCTTTTAACTCCCCCCACATCGTTTTCCACTTTCTCCTCATCCACCCATTACATTCAAAATGGATTACACTAATTCCATTTTTTTTCACCCTCCCCCATTTACCTGTTCACTAGCTCCATAATACTCTATTTTCCTCTTCTCTCTTCCCCTTCTCTCTCTTTCTTTTTCTCTCTCCCACGCTCATTCAGTCAACTCGTTATTCCTCTTCATCAACTTTCTTTCCCTCTTCTAATACCCATAGTCTTCTCTTAACTCGTCGTCTCGACTTATTCGCCTGGATTAAACTTACGCGGAGGCCTAAACAAACAACAAACACGCGCATCATATTTGGTTCTCTATCTGTCTATCTGTCTATCTATCTATATATCTATCTATCCGCCTGTCTGTCAGTCTCTCTCTTTCAGTCTCTCTATCCATCTGTCTCTGTCTCTCTCTCCCCATCTCTCTCTCGCTCTCTCTCTCTCTCTAAGCAATGATCACAAGAAGATAACACATATACACACACGTATACCTACCTACCTACCTACCTACCTTATACATTTTGTCCGTGAATAATTACTGAAGACAGTAACTTCGGCCTCGTGGCTGATTGGGTTTTTGCATGCACAAGCCTATGCCATGCTTTAAAGAACATTAATGAACTATGGAGCATGAGCCACATTTCAGTTATCTTCCCCTCTTTCTTCTTCCCCACTTCTCTTTCTTTTATATATAGATGTACATAATATCTACTCGGAAACATAACGCCATTATACGTTTATGTTGAATATACTATTTTGCTATTTATGTATTCATACCTACCCGTGTTTACGAAAGGATTGATAAGTTATTGAAACTCATCGATGGATGTACTGGAGTGGTTTAATAAAAGCTGGCCGGTAAGTTATTTCTATTTATTTGAGGTTGACTTTGCATTTCATCATTTCAGGGGACGATTAATTAAGTATCAGTGAAACAAATTTAGGGCCTTGTGCCTCCAGTAGAAAGGATTATTATTATTATTATTATTATCATTATTATTATTATTATTATTATTATTATTATTATTGTTCAGTAGTTTTATTTTTTTTAACGTGCTTTCACTTCACTACCGAGCGCAGCTCTGTGTGCCTTGGGTATGTGCTGTGGTTTGCTGTGATGCTCTTATGGTTACTGTATTGAAAGTGTTATTATTATTATTATTATTATTATTATTATTATTATTATTATTATTATTATCATTATTTTACTTCTCAGAGTTCTCGGGCTTACTTGCTCTGGTTGATTCTGTAGAAGCGGACAGCAACCTGTTGCCAGAGGTCTCACAGGGTCTCTTTCCGTTAATTATAAGCTTTGGTACCTGGATGTTAACTTATTGTGGAAGACACTCAACACCCAAGCACCAATCTCAAAATCCTAGCTATCCCCAATAGAGCAGTTTTTTGAGGCCTGCTCTGCCCTCATGTCAATTCCAATTTCTCCGACATATTTCTCGAATTTGGTTGTTAGTGCTCCGTGTGCCCCCACACAACGACTGGGATAGCAGTTACTCTCCTTGTTGCCTATATTCTTGCAATTTTGTCTTTTAGTAGTCTGTATTTCTCCATCTTTTCTAGCTCTTTGTCATCTACACGGGCATTCCCAGGTATGG
>NC_142931.1:42579605-42619605 GCF_046866305.1 Octopus bimaculoides | reverse complement strand
ACAACCGATGGTGGTGTGTTTACGTCCCCGTAACTTAGCGGTTCGGCAAAAGAGACCGATAGAATAAGTACTAGGCTTACAAAGAATAAGTCCTGGGGGTCGATTTGCTCGACTAAAGGCGGTGCTCCAGCATGGCCACAGTAAAATGACTGAAACAAGTAAAAGAGTAAAAGAGTATATTGAGCAAAAAAACGCCGTCGCCGCATTCATGGTCATCGTGACCATTTAAAGGGATCATATTAATATGATAATAGTAACAGATGATGATGCTGATGATGATGATGATGATGATGATGATGATGACGAGGATGATAATGATGAGGAGGAGCATGAGGAGGATGATGATGGTGATGATGATGATGATGATGATGATGGTGATGATGATGGTCATGATGATGATGATGATGACGAGGATGATGATGATGAGGAGGAGGAGGATGATCATGATGGTGATGATGATGATGATGATGATGGTGATGATAATGATGATTTGCAGTATTTGTTCCAGTTCTTTGCACGCTACCTGTAACGCCTGCAAAGACAAAATTATACTGCCACAAATTGGCGGCTTTTTCGCATAAACATTGGTGGGCAGCACTCATGAGCAACGATCAGTCCTCCTCAAAATATCTTGCCCGAAACTTACACACACATTTGCTGATGTTTGACCCAATACAACCGATTAGATATAGCTGTGTGGGATTACAAGAAAAAAAGCTTTGTTGCGGGAATCAGCTCCCTTCGGATACCTTTATGATTAGGAAAATACAAGAAAAAAAAAATGCCTATGGACCATTGATAAGGAGGAGTCAGTAAATACAGTACCTAAGATAAACTTTTAGCTTCATGACTATTATTATTGAAGCAACAAGATACGTACCGACCCGCCTGGAGCAAAGTATGACTGAACTTGGGTTCTTGGGGCGAGAACGCAACCCCTTAATTTATACGTTACAAATGATCATGATATCTAAGACAATAAAAATCTGTAAGACCCTTTTATGATTTAGAAGAGGATGAATCAAAGATGCTTGCCTTCAGAATCTGGCTACCAAAAAGAAGACCGGTCAAAATTACCTCTGAATTAAAAAAAAAAGTGGGGGGGAGAAAACCTATCTGTCTACCTCTATATGCGTGGGTATATATATATATATGTGTATGTGTGTGTGTACACACACATATAAATTAAAATGGAAAATTTAAATGTAAAGTATATAATACATTATAAACGCTTATTTGGAGGGGGAAATGTGCTGTTGAAACAGGAACCCGGTGTCTGTTATTACCTGAATAACCGCTTTGCTTTTCACGGTTCATTTTTCTCTTCAAAAATGGTCCTTATTATGTCCATTATTATATTTAAAAATCTAACTGCTTAATTTACAATTGTTTGTATTTTTTAGTTAATGCTCATCATAAGCAGCAAATAAAAATATGATATATACCTAAGAAAGCATTAAAATTCCTATCTGCTAGGGTCTGAATGACTTACCTATCATCTATGAAACAAGTGAGATTCCTTGTCGAGGTAGGTGTGTGAGTTATACTTAGAAAACCTTTATAGAATGATATAATTTAGACCAAGAAATGTGACATGTGCTCAGGAATGTACTGGATAACAATGTCGCCCTGGCAATAGCTATGCTTTTCGCGTTCTGTCACAGGAAAGGGGAAGGCGTAGTTCATTTTCTGTTCTAAATTTGTGCTTATACTGCCTTCCTTCACACACACGTGCACGACTGTAGGCTTGATGCAAATGAACAATAGATTCATTAATTAGAGAAGTTGGCACTCCGTCGCTTACGACGACGCGGGTTCCAGTTGATCCGATCAACGGAACAGCCTGCTCGTGAAATAAGCATGAAAGTGGCTGAGCACTCCACAGACACGTGTACCCTTAACGTAGTTCTCTGGGATATTCAGCGTGACACAGTGTGACAAAGCTGACCCTTTGAATTACAGGCACAACAGAAACAGGAATTAAGAGTGAGAGAAAGTTGTGGTGAAAGAGTACAGCAGGGTTCGCCACCATCCCCTGCCGGAGCCTCGTGGAGCTTTAGGTGTTTTCGCTCAATAAACACTCACAACGCCCGGTCTGGGAATCGAAACCGCGATCCTATGACCGCGAGTCCGCTGCCCTAACCACTGGGCCATTGCGCCTCCATTAATTAGAAAATATAAAAATGTAATTAAGAAATGTGAATAAAAACGATGTGATCAAAGATGAAATGTCATCATAATTCTCCTCCTCCTGCACATCATCATTGTCGTCGTCGTCGTCGTCGTCGTCGTCGTCGTCGTCGTCGTCGTCGTCGTCGTCGTCGTCATCATCATCACCACCACTATCACCACCACCATCTTCAGCATCATTATCATCGTCACCATCATCATCAAATACGTACGTTGCTATGTGAGTGCATTTGAAAAATATCACAATCAAAAGATGAGAAAATATTAATTACTTTTATAACAGCATATTACATTGATAATCTTCCTCAGTTGTCCCGTCATACGTAGATCAATTGCCTTTGGAGTGGTCCGACAGGCTGGGAATATGATCAGAAGAGCAATAGACAAGCTAACCTGGAATCTAAACCTGCAGCAATTAACGGTAGAGAGAAGAGGCTGGCGTCGAGATTTACTGAACGCAGTGGGAAAAGCAGACGTCTGTGGTGAGAAGATGGGGAAGAGGGGTGGATAGAGAAAGCGGGGACGCAACGCACGTTAACAAACTCACCTGAATTCAACTGATCTCGCTTTATAGTAATGGTAGAGAACCTTCGGAACGACTATGTGTATGCGTGTATGTATGTTTGTTAGTGTGTGTGTGTGTGTGTGTGTGTGTGTGTGTGTGTGTGTGTGTGTGTGTGTGTGTGTGTGTGTGTGTGTGTGTGCATTAACTAAAGATTATATGTATATACGAAGTCTGATCAATAAGTATCTGGACTGTTGCCATAGTAACGAAGCTAAAGCACGCAGAGCAAAGCCGCTTGGCAAAGATTGACCTTGGACCCTACTATGCATGCGCACTAAGTTTTAATGTTCTAGTTCACTACCACTGTTTACAGCAGTGCTTGGAAGGAAGGTGTGTAGCGTGTGATCGTCACATTGACCATGACAGAGAAAGTTGTCACGGTGATACCTGCGGAAGTGAGCTAGAACGTTAAAACTTAATGCGCATACACAGCAGGGTCCAGGGTCAATCTGTTTCCAGCGGCTTTACTCTGCGTACTTTAGCTTTGTTACTACGGCGAAACATGGGACTGTGAAGAGATAGCAGAAAAGCTCAACTGAGCTATCAGGGCTTCTTATGTTGATTCCAAGTGGCGGACTCCTTGAAGATCAACCGTCAGGATCACAAAACTCCATGGAGAGAGTCAATGGAATGCAGCCATAGGGGTCCATGGCTGTGTAATCAGCTAATGAAAGATTCACTATGACTCAAGTTCCTAATTCAAATTCATAATAATGGAATTGGATGGCGACAGAGTGTCATGGGAATTCGCGAAAGCAGCACTACCAACCATATATATATATATATATATATATATATATATATATATATATATATATATATATATATATATATATATATATATATAATGTTGTTGTACTTGGGGATGGTCATATTGCCAGTTTAGCCAATAAATATATATATATATATATATATATCAATCACGTATAACAACGAAAGAATTAAACCTCAATATCGTTGGAAACAGTGGGCTAAATTTATTAAATGATACAGTTATGAAACACTTACATTCAGAACTCTGAGTTCCGGTGCGAACAATTCAATGAATGGTTGACTTTATTAGCTTTTGCAAGTTTAATGCTTACAGTATGCTTATATACACACACGCACACACACACACACACACACACACACACATGCACACGCACATATGCACACATATATATACACACACACGCTCGCACACACACACACACACACACACACACACACACACACACACACACACACACACACACACGAATATATATGTATATGTATATATACATGTTTGCATGTATGCATGTAAACTAATGTACTGAGGCATCGTGTGTATGTAGACAAACTGTAAGTAAATTTATATGCGTTAACATGCATTTATCCATTTATCCACGCCAGAATATTAGCTCGATTACATTCACCATTTTTTACCTGTTTTTATTTATTTATTTATTTATTCATTTATTTTTGTTTGGCCGGTTTAGTGAGAGTGACTACATCGTTCAGAGACAAGAAATCATTCTGAGCTGCATGTGGAAAATGCTTTAAGTAACATGAGTGTCATATTCGATTGCATTTACTGGCAGTGTGTAAAGAAGCTGAAGTCCTGATACAGCCTCAATGTTGAGTAGATCAACTGTAAATATTTTACGAATGTATGCTTAGTAAACATCGAAAGATCTAGCGTTTAAAGTAGAGGACAAATGCGTTGGAACAGCAGAAAGAACAATATCCCGGAGGTATTGACTGCCGGGGAGATTTTGTCCGGTGGTGGTAGGGATTTTATCCGGAAGGATTTTGTCCGGGGTGGATTTTGTTCGTTTGATGTCAGTATGTTTGTTTGACAACGCAGAGATATGTGGTGATCATGGCCTGTTTATCTGGGAAACACTTAAGAATAGTTTCACGATTACAGATAAAGCTCTGTAGAGATGATGGGTTGGCACTGTCACAACAAGCAACCACCGCATACTTCACGAACTTAGAAAAGACATAATTAGCACGTTCAATAATTTTAGCCTTAAAATAACTATATTTATAAACTTGAGCTCGGCTAATCCTTTGGTGTTTTTATCAACTTAAATGCAGATAAGCATGACATGTAGGAAACCAAGTAAAATACTCAAGAATAAAAATTCCAGTCACCCACCCATAGACTTCAAAACTCAAGCAAAAAGAATTATCTATCAAATAAAACAATATTCTTCATAGAACTGCTCTTTACAATAATAACGTATTAACGGCAAACGGTCATAAAGGTAATATTAAATACTCTACTAATCCTTTGTGACCCACTAACGGGATTAGTCATTGGAAATTATCTGCTTTAATATCCACATCTTGTTAAACTTTAATCTAAAATAACGAAATATTTCTTATGCCTTAATACAAGATATTTCACTAAAATATTTCAAAACTAATTAATAGTTATACAACGAACAAGCAAAATATTAATACAAGTAACTCAGCTAAGCTAGCTAATATAAGTGGTCATGCAGGAGCAAAAACTTATGTCCGCACAAGCATGCATACATTACTGATGCAGAGATCATCTCAGGAAACAAAGCCAAGATACCGAGAGCAAACATGCTCGTGTACGGCGGAGAGCAAAGTAAAATATTTCAATCATTGATAAATATAGACAAGTTGAATGTCTCGAAACTACCCAAAAGGCGTGGGTATATGGTAAAAAGCTTGCTTCCTAGCCACATGGTTCTGGGTTCAGTCTCACTGCGTGGCACCTTAGGCAAGTGTTTTCTGCTATAGTCTTGGGCTGACCAAAATCTTGTGAGTGGATTTGATAGAGGGAAACTGAAAGAAGCCTGTCGTGTATATATATGTGTGTGTGTATATGTTTTATTCCCCTACAAACGCTTAACTGATGTTGGCGTGTTTAAGTCGCCGTGAACTAGCGGTTCGGCAAAAAAGACCGATAGAATAAGTACTGGGTCGATTAATTTGACGAAAAATTTTTCAATGCAGGTTTTTCAATTGCATGAACTAAAAGTCGGAGAGGGACGGGATAAACTACCTGCGTCATCTGGCTATTAAAGCAAGTAGTAATTTTACCATGTCCCTATTCTTAGTGCAAGTTTTAAAGAGTGCAGTTCGATTTTAACAGTTATTTTTTCAAAGCAATAATGGAAGTGACAAAGGAACACATTTGGCATATTTTGCTTTATGAGTTCAATAAAGGCAACAGCGCAGCGGAAAGTGCGAGGAATATTAATGCAGTATATGGAGATTGGACAATAAGCCTAAGCCAGTGTCAACAGTGGTTCCAGAAATTCCAGCCTTGCAACTACAGCCTACTAGACGAACTTCGTCCTGGAAGATCTGTAGAGCTCGACGAGGGCATCCTGCAAACCCTGATAGAACAAAATCCCATCTTAACTGTTGAGGAACTAGCAGAAAAGCTTGGATTTGGTCATTCAACCATTCATCAACACCTACGCTAGAAGAAAAACAACCATCTTTGGTTTCAAGACGAAAGGTGCTCTTCCATTAGGATAATGCTCAGCCACATACAGCGAGGATGATATTCCAAAGGCTGGAGCAGTTTGAATGGGAAACAATGCCCCACCCACAATATTTGCTGGACATTGCCCCATCTGATTATCATTTATTCCGCAGCCTTCAAAATTATTTGGAAGGAAAAAAAATATGTATTCTGTAGAAGAGGTCAGAACAGTACGAGAGGAGTATTTTTCGTCACGAACAAATGAATTTTGGAACGGTCTTGCAAATCTACCAGATAGATGGAAGAGCATTGTAGAAAATGAAGGAGAGTATATTTTAGATTAAAAAAGAATTTTATCATAATTTTGAAAAATAAAAGATGTATTAAAAAAAACGCTTTATTTATGGGATGACCCAATCGATAGTAGACAAAAACTATATTTGGTAACTGAATAAGTGAATGAATGAGAATAAATTTGATAACCGTGAATATTGTTAAATTATGTTCGAACGGAACATAAACATTACTGATTACACAATTCAGAGATACACGTTTTACTAATCAACGTTTAAAAAAATATGATGACAATTCAAATACAAGAATCAAAGTTTTTAATACATGCGGACACTTCAAGAAATTTTGTTTGGCGTCCTGGAAGAATACAAGATCACGTAATTCAGCAGATTTACTATATGTAGTGTTATGCATTATCAAAACAGCTGCATGGCAGTAAAACATGGGCTTTCAGAGCTGACGAAATGCGTAGGCTTGAAAGAAATGAAGCCAGTATGCTTCGCTGGATGTACAATGTCAGTGTGCATGTTCAACAGAGTGTAAGCATCTTGAGAGAAAAAATTAGGCATAAGAGGAATCAGATGTAGAGTTCAAGAGAGACGACTGCGTTGGTATGGTCATGTGATGCGTATGGACGAGCACAGTTGTGTAAAGAAGTGCCGATCTCTAACTGTGGAGGGAACCTGTGGTAGAGGTAGACCCAGGAAGAAATGGAGCGAGGTGGTGAAGCATGACTTTGAACCTCACAGAAGCGATGACTAGTGACCGAGACCTTTGGCGATGTGTTCTGCTTAAGAGGACCCGTCAAATCAAGTGCACCTGTGGTGTCGGCACGTAAAAGATCAACCTTTAAACGTCGGGTCTCATGGAGGCAAAGTGGCTGGGTAACTTTCGAGCGTTGGACCTGACGGAGGCAAAGTGGCTAAGTTCCTTTCGGGTGTTGGGCCTCACGGAGGCGAGGTGGTTGAGTTCCTTTCGAACAGGCCTCACGGAGGCGAGGTGGCTGAGTTCCTTTCAAGCTTTGGGCCTCATGGAGGCAAGGTGGCCGAGCTCCTTTCGAGTGTTGGGCCTCAAGGAGGCAATGACCAAGACCTTTGGCATTATGTCGTGCTTGAGAAGAAGACCCATCAAGCCGAGCAAAATTGAAGTTGTGACAGATACCAGTGTCACGCAAATGGCACCCGTGCCGGTGGCACGTAAGAGTATCCATTACACTTTCGGAGTGGTTGGCATTAGGAAGGGCATTCACCCGTAGAAAACCATGCCAAATCAGACTGGACCCTAGCGCAGCCGTCCAGCGTGCCATCCCAGTCAAACCATCCAACCCATGCTGGCATGGACAACGGACGTTAAATGATGATGATGATGATGACGACGACGACGACGACGACGACGACGACGACGACGACGACGACGACGACGACGACGACGTTTATTTATGTACACGTATAGCCTCGGGCCGACCAGAGCCTTGTGCGTGGATTTGGTTGGCGGAAACTGAAAGAAATCCGTTGTATATATATATATATATATATACGTGTGTGTGTGTGTGTGTGTGTGTGTGTGTGTGTGTGTATGTCCGTCCACTCGTGCCATTGCTTGACAACCGATGCTGGTGTGTTTATGTTCCCGCAACATTAGCGGTTCAGCAAAAAAGACCGATAGAATAAGTACTAGTCTTTCAAACAATAAGTCCTGGGGTCGATTTCTTCGACTAAAAACCCTTTAAGGTGGTGCTCTAGCATGGCCGCAATGAAATGACAGAAACAAGGAAAAGTGTTTCGACTTTGCAGAATTTAATCTTAATATTTAATTTAAGGGAGGCAACTTGTAAGATCATAATATCAAAACACATACAGACACACACACAAACTTTGTAATAATTTTATTCATTAAAAGTTTTAAGAATATGATAATTTACATATTTAATGCGAGAGTACGAATGAGTATAATTATTACGTACTCTAATTACTTTCTATAATATTTAACAGCTTCACTCTCAGTTTCTGTTAATTTCAGATTTTCTGTTCCTGTTGAGAAAAATAATCTATGATTTCAGTCATAATATTAGCGTCAACTGCAATTTTCTTCTGGTTACAATATCGTAACTAAATTATTAATAGGTCCTCCATATCAAAGATTATTGGACTTCCATCTTTTTTACACAGCATATTCATTCCTAAATCACGCCGGTGTTATAGCTTATGAGTTTCTTTTCGGTGAAGGGATGGTTAAAAAGCTCGCTTGCGACAACGTATTTTCGGATTAAGTTCAATTGTGCACCTATGTTGGTTGCTATCAGCATGCAAAACTACATCAGAATAGAATTAAGATCCACTGCAGAAAGAATAGAGAAGAAAGTCTTTTGCTTATACTTTAGACATTAAGTTCAAAATTATTGAAGGGTTTGATGGCAACGAAAACAAAGCTAAAAGTCTGAAGAAAGAAAGGCTCAATGAGTCAACAAAGCAAATTATATGGGGTAAAGTCAGGACGAGATCATAGCTTAGTCCCCACTTTTTGCTTTCTTTCGTTTTGCATGCATAGATATATACATATTTTGTATTTATACCCAAACTGTTATATTTAATATATCTGATTTGTTTATCCGCATAATTGCCTCCATATCGGCCCAACTTGACCCCTCTTATAACCATTCTTTACCCAATGGAATTGATCCCCTGTAAAGACATCGGAGTCTAAGTTTGAATCATTTGAGTACTACTGTCTTCCATACTGAGAATCTATCTATCTATCTATCTATCTATCTATCTATCTATCTATCTATCTATCTATCTATTTATCTATCTATCTATTTATCTATCTATCTATCTATTTATCTATCTATCTATCTATATCTATATCTACATATATATATATATATATATATATATATATATTATACGAGGGTGAGTCAAAAAGTAATGCCATTTTGTTTAGGACAGGTATACTTACCAACACAGGAACATCTATCATACATCAAAATGAGGCTGGTCCTCTGTGGATCACATCCCTATTTCTCAACATAGTCACCGTTTCTCTCAATAGCAATGTTCCACCTTCGAATGAGAGCATGTATCCCTGCCCCGTAAAATTATGTTGACTTTTCTTTGAGCCACTTCTTCACTACAGTTTTCACTTCCTCGTCACTGGAGTAATGTTTGCCCCTCGAACCCTCTTTCGTGGCACCGAAGAGATAATAGTTTGAAGGCGCTAAATCTGGTGAGTGTGGAGGTAGTGAAGAAGTGGCTCAAAGAAAAGTCAACAAAATTTTACGAGGCAGGGATACATGCTCTCATTCGAAGGTGGAACATTGCTACTGAGAGAAACGGTGACTATGTTGGGAAGTAGGGATGTGATCCACAGAGGACCAGCTTCATTTTGATGTATGATACATGTTCCTCTGTTGGTAATTATACCTGTCCTAAACAAAATTGCATTATTTTATGACTCACCCTCGTATATATATATATATATATATATATCATTTATATATATCATATATATATATATATATATATATATATATATATATATATATATATATATGAAAGAAGGTTTGAAAATGCACTTATTTTTTAAAAATATTTATTTACTTAACCGGTTTCACTTTTTTAGAAAAAGATTATCAAAAGTCTTTGAGAATAATAAAAAATGTTAAAAAACAGTCTGAGTATTAAAATGCATATATACATTCTTTGATGATAAAATATATTTAAAGTATAAAGCTTTGTATGAACTTTGTAGTGTTACATACTGATTGTCACACATTCTCTGATATTAAGGTGAAATTGTTAAAAACAGTATATATATATATATATATATATGGCTTTGTGGCTTTGGAGTGTTGAATCCTATTTCTAGCAAGCTGGTATTTCGGTACCGTTATTTATTTGTATATATTGTGCCTATTTAGGTTAAGCTTGCTGGCCACTTTATTATTATCATTATATTTAATAATGGTAATAATACATTATTATATATATATATTTATAAATTTTAACAGAATGAGATAAAAATCCAAGGCTGTGAAAGATTTCAGAACATTTATAAATAGAAGGTCTTACAGCTGTTTCCGGGATATTTTATATATCCCTTCATCGGAGACCGAGTGAGAAAATGGTTAAGCAATAGTTATTCTAGATAAGATATGAAATAGAAAGTGAAGTGGCGGAATGAAAATAGACGTGAGATATGCAGGGATATTGTATCTGCAGTTCCATTATTTAGGTAGAATGGCATACATATAAGATTCCTGTACCTTGTGAGTAAGTTCCAGTAGTATTTAAAATTGGTCATTCCAAGCACAGAGTTTGTAAACGGTGTTATTGAAACTCTATGCTTGGAATGACCAATTTTAAATACTATTGGAACTTATATATAAAATATCCCGGAAACAGCTGTAAGACCTATTTATAAATGTTCTGAAATCTTTCACAGCCTTGGATTTTTATCTCATTCTGTTAAAAAAATTTTATATATACGCATGCTGATATATGACCTACATTGGACTCCTCATTCACATAATCACCGAACCTGGAGCTTAACTATAGTCTGTCCATAGCACTTACTCAGCATTACTTGACACCTTTGGGTCTTCTTGACACCATTAACTCTCATAACCTACACACACACACACACACACACACACACACACACACACACACACACAAGAGTTAAAGAATGGAGTAGATAAGATCCGGGTTACATATGTTTCATGGTGAGTGGATATCCAAGCGAGGTGCATAATGCAATCTACTCAATGTAACTTTGTGTGTGTGTGTATATGTGTGTGTGTGTGTGTGTGTGTGTGTGTGTGTGTGTGTGTGTGTGTGTGTGTGTGTGTGTGTGTGTGTATCTATGTGTTTATCCCCCCATCACTCCAGTTTAAGAAATGGCGATGATTTGTTTACGTCCCTGTAACGTAGCAGTTCGGCAAAAGAGGCCGAGTGTATAAGTAGCAGACTTAAAACAAGTACTGAGATCAGTTTGCTTGACCAGAACCCCTCCGAGCTGATGCCCATGCAGAGCCACACTCCTATGACTGAAACAAGTAAAAGATAAAAGATAAAAGTAAAAGATAAAAGATAAAAGTAAAAGATAAAAGATAAAAGTAAAAGATAAAAGATAAAAGTAAAAGATAAAAGATAAAAGTAAAAGATAAAAGATAAAAGTAAAAGATAAAAGATAAAAGTAAAAGATAAAAGATAGCACTCCAAGCAAGTAAAAGTTATGTGTTTGGAAATGGGTGAGTATATGTACGTATACATGTGTGTGCGTGTATATATATATATATATATATATATATATACTCATAATCATAAATATATAGGGATTGACAGTAACCTGCTTCTCCAACATACTGAGAATTCAGAAATAGCAGTCAAAGAACTACTGATTTCAAAACTACAAATTATTACTCCAGATTGATAGCGATATTTTTGATACACACAGAACAAAAAACAATAGAGAAGAGTAAAAAACACTTGCCTTTTTTCATACTGAGCTACCCGGCAGAAATTGTTAATTATTAATTTTATTACTAATTGATGATTCCCTGCCCTGCATATCTATATATATATATATATATATATGGGAGAATATACAAAAAATAACAACAGACGAGGACAGGTGGTGTAAATAACAAAAGTATATATTAGTATGACGCTCGGGAATACGGAAAGTCTTTGACGTTTCGAGCTACGCTCTTCAACAGAAAGAATACGGAGACAAGGAGAAAAACACGGAGAAAAAAAATTGAATAGTGTTCAGTCAACGGTCAATCATAATAATCTTATATATATATATATATATATATATACATATATCAGTGTCTAAGTGTTTGTAAGTTTGTGGATGTTTGGGGCATGAGAATGTTTCGTCGGTGCGTTTCTTATACATATAACACTTTATACATACATACATACATACATACATACATACATACATACATACATTTACATTATTTACATTACTTACTTTCGACGGATATTTGTCCTCATCTTGTTTGTTGTTAACACAACGTTTCGGCTGATATACCCTCCAGCTTTCTTCAGGTGTCTTGGGGAAATTTCGAACCTGGGTTCTCATTCCTAAGGTATTTTTCGATGTTGTTGTTGTTGTTGTTGTTGTTGTTATTATTATTATTATTAATATTATTATTGTTATCGTTCAGGTCACTGCTTGGAATCGAACTCGGAATCTTGGGGTTAGTAGCCCGCGCTCTTAACCGCTACGCCATATGCCCGTGGGCATATAAATTAATATGGCGATTAATTTATATATTTGTATTTTCAGCTGTTTCTCGTCTCTGCAATATTCGTGCTCATCGTGATGGCTGTATGTATTGCCTGGTGTATATGGTAAGTACTTTATTCCAAGCTTTAGGTTAAGTAAATATCTTCTTATATGGAAAGGTTTTATCTGCGTTCAACTTCGATATCGACTTTGAAAAATATTCATTTTACATCATGTACGACTCGTATCAACAAATGCAGATATCAGTGACTGGAATATGCGCCGCCCAGAGCAGCTCCCACTTCCATCAGATTTAGACAGCAGATCCAAAAGTGTTGGCCCCATAAAAGCATCACCCATCTCTCATCTTCTAGTTATCCAAATGGCAGATGTAAAAATGTATATAAGCAACATAGCTGAGTTATCTTTTGACAAACTAATCGCAAGCTAAGTTATTTACGTGGACCTCATGAACCTAACCTTGTGGTTATGAATCATAAAAATCCTTTATTTAGATTTGCAATACATTATTGTTTAATAACAGTGAAGGGCATATTGTTTCGTAGTAAATAGTTTAATTTTTATCGTCTTCGATTTCAACTATCAGTCATGACTTTTTGCTACGGCCAATCGTTAATGATCATAACAACCTTCATCATTATACAACCAAACCAATTTAGGTATATTTGAAGATGCAGATATACAAAATCTCCGCTTCGAAACGCGGAGTAGATGCAACGGGAACAACTGAAGAAGGGAAATATTCTTTATGTTGCATGTCTCGTTTCTCTGTTTGTTTTTTTTCATTGTTCGAAAAAAGTTCGTTTTCTGTTTTCGTTTCCCATTGTTTTTAACGTTTTTTGTGATATCCTGTACCCATATATGCATGTATGTATACATATAGATGTAGGTATGTACATATATGTATGGATATATGCATATATTTATGTATTATTTATGTTATTATATGATCGAACGCTACTCACTGTCTCCAAGTAAGTTATATATATATATATATATATATATATATATATATATATATATATATATATGTACACCGTAACTTTACGTGTGTAAGGAACCCTTTTTTGTCAAAAATTAAGTTAAGAAGATATGGGAGTTTCTTCTACATGGATAGTATTATAATCCCTTACAAACCCTTTTTCCAAATTGTAAGCTTCAAAAATTAGGAAGTTCCTTATACACGTTAAAATATGGTGTGTGTATGTATGTGTGTGTGTGTGTGTGTGTGTGTGTGTGTGTGTGCGTGCGTGCGTGCGTGTGTGTCAATAGATATATAGATATAGATAGATAGATAGATACATACATACATAGATACATTCACACATAGATACATACATACATACATGCATGCATGCATGCATACAGACGTACACACACACATTCATATAAAAGGCAGCATACTTTCATCCTCTGACCCATTCACACACACACACACACACACACACACACACACACATACACACACACACACACACACACACACACACATACAAAGCACACATAAACCTTTCACACACGCGCGCGCACACATACACACACACACACACACACACATACAAAACACACATAAACCTTTCACACACGCACGCACACGCAACTGTATAGATTTACAAAATTTGAAGACAAAATATATTAGTATACAGTATTACATACATACATATAGACACCAATACATATAGACAACCATAAACACACGCTGAGCAAACATGAATGTGACTAGACAGACATACACACCTCTACACAGTGATATGTATGTACATAAATACTTATACGCACGCACATGTGTAAGCGCACGCATACCTCCCCCGCCCCCACATATATGCATACATATATACGCAAGGTGAGATATCGGAGAGTCTGTAAGATAGACCTTTAGAGGAAAGAGTGAACGTTGTAGAGACCATAGGGAAAGGAGTGATCAAATAGAAGGGGAGAAGGCGGGATTTAATAGAAGAATTGTGAAAATAGATAAGGGAGGATAAAGCAAATAAAATTAATCAGTATGATAAATGAAATAAGTAAAATAAAGGGAGATAAAGAAATAAATGGGTATTTCCACAGCAACACACCATCAGCCAGCAATACGTAAACACACATACATACATACATACATACATACATACATACATACGTACATACATACGTACATACGTACATACATACATACATACATACATACATACATACATACATACATACATACAGGAGTACTGGTGAAATGTCTCAGAGAAAACTTCAATAAAATGTACACGCAACAGACCTGATATAATGATTTGGAATAGAGAAGAGAAACTAGGTACAGTTATGGAAATCAGCTGCCCAGCAGATGTTAACTTACAGCTGAAGATCAGTGGAAAATAGAACACCTACGCTGAACTACTGAGAAATCTGCAGTTACTCTAACCAGATTGCAAGTTCAAGTTTGTACCTATAATTATTAGGACACTGGGATGTGTAACACACTGCCTAAATACCGATCTTGAGAAATTAGGCTTCTCAAAACCAGGAAGGAAGAAGCTGATTCAAAGACAACTGATCCAAGTCATCACTGGAACTGTAAAAATCTGTAAAACTTTCCAGAAGTATATCATTTAGATATATGTGAGCATATCTAGATTTGCGAGTATATGTATGAGAAGACATACATAAAACAAAACATACAAATCTGCACGTATACATACATACATACATACATACATACATACATACATACATTCAAAAATACCCTCTTGATGTTGTTGAAATTCAGATGAAGGAGCTCTGGATCTAGGTTAGAAACCGGTTTTCTCTATTGGCAAGAAATCTTGAAATAAAATTGAATAATAACACATACATACATACATACATAAGTACATACAGTAATAAACATACACCAATGCATATGTACATGCATATATTCACTCACACACATATAATAGATACATACATACATGCGCTCACGCGCATGCAAGCTCTAATCTCTCGCCTTAAATATCTACAACTCTATGATCCCTCTCTCAGACGGAACCAAAACAGCTTTCGCAAAGGCAGATCAACACTACCACAGATCCTTGTCTTTAGAAGAATTACGAGTTTACAATCTCCAAGCAAAAGCCATCAGTTGTATTTGTGCATTTTACCAGGGTATTTGTAAATATCAACAAAACGGCTGTGTTACTTATTCTCATGAACTACTTTATCCAAGATGAGAAAGTCATCACTGTCGTATTTGAAAATCAGTCAAAGTACTGGTGGTCCAACAAAACAGTTTCAAACAACAACAGAAATCATTCATAGGGTCAGTCTAGCTCATTTTCTCTTTGTGAGTGTGATGGACTACATGTTTAGAGAAAGTCTTGTCCCCATCGCAGACAAGGCCTCACAATCCAGCAGAATCAGTTAAGACACCAGAAGAGCCTGCATCTCTCTAATCTTGACCATGCTGATGATCTTGCCCTCACAACTCATCAAAAGCATGATGTGCAAGATGTAAACATCCCATGAGAATTCTGCAACTAAAGTTGATCTGTTTCTCAATGTAAAGATTGAATACACATGACCAACAACGAAGCAAAAAGGTACCCGCCAATTTGCTTCAACGATAGCACATGACTAAAAAGATTTTAATGGCTTTAAGTACCTTGGATCATACGTTGCTGATAGTAAAAAAAAAAGACTCCCTTACATACACAGGACATGCCTAGAGTGCTTGTAACAAGCTTCAAAATATCCAGTAATTAAGCATTTCAAAGTCAACAAGATCTGCCTTCTTCAGGGTATGAGTAGAGAGCATTCCTCTCAATGGAACCGAAATCTGGGGTATGAAGAAGCTTCAAGGTCGCCTTGATGGTACACAAGGATTCTCATGGGAGCTCAAAAGCATCTCATGGTGCGAGCATAAGACCAAAGACACTTATGGACGCATTTCATTCAGCTCTGCTACGTAGGCTAGGCTTTGCTAGTCGCGGCTATAGTATTGAACGACAGGCTATATCAGACATCATACTTTGGCGACTCAACTGTATTGATGTTATAGGCAAAAGGACACGACAGGAAAATGAAGATCTACCAAAGCTAATAGGAGTTAGAGATTCCTGATGTTACATTATGAAGTGCATCTTGTTAGCAGCAGTTCGTAAAAAAACTTAGAACTGTAATTTGTTGTAGCCGTCATGACTAATGTGATACTGAATTGTAGATGACAGAACCTATATTTTTCTTTCGTTTATTTTCTTGATTTAGGAAATACAAAACGAAGCACCGGAGACACAAAGATGGATATTCGTCAATAGACGACCAAGTACCGCTCCCTGAAAAGTTGTTGATAGACCAACAGAAACAAGAAAAATCTATAAAAGGTAAGACTCAATCGAGACTATTTTAAAGTCAACAAAAACAACATAGTGAAATTAGTTCCAACAGACTTATTGCAGGGAGTGTAAAAAATACGAGCAAGAAATAATATAGCAACATTAATGAATAACATTATTTCAATTTTTTTCGGCAATTAAAAGAAATAACTCCGGAGATATTCCAGTTATATTATATATTAAGCGATAATTACCGAAATTGCAACGAACGAATCCTTAAGTACAATTATAATAGTTTTCAGTGGTTGGTGTAGAAAAGTAGAATTGTTTCAAATTTATGCTTCACTAAACTCCTTAATAACTTTCCTTACCTCAACACATTTCTTCATTCTGATGCGAGCGAAGATCACTGAAGAATCGAAGGAAATTTTGGAACAATAATAATACGCATATCATAATATATTTTTTTTACACAGAGTTTAATTTTTAGAAAGCATTGATTAATTTTTGTAATTTGCGTAAAAAAAATCTTAAAGAAACAGAAGTAAAATCAATGAAGAATAGTATAGAAGGGTTAATATTTGTCAATACTAGGGCTGCGAACTACCAGAATCGTTAGAACGCCGTACGAAATGCTTGGTGAAGCCTTCAGGTTTGGAATCCTGTGATCATGGATCTGGTGATTAAGGCTGATCCAGAGCTAAGTAAAACGGCCTGGATGTAAAATTTACACGATTTTCACGTTTATTTATCCGCTGATAAAGAGAGCCTAAACAAGCCATGATCATCCCCTTCCTTTTCAGTCCCGAAAACAGAAATCAGAAAACTTTAGTTGTCACGACTGGGTCTATTATGGATTTTATTTATTTCTTTTCTTTACTTTTTTTTTTTTCAGAACGTACTTTAATGGCCTGCCAATATTATCTTCGCAATGTGAACCATTATAGTGATGTCCAGCAGCTTGATGAAATAGGTACGTTTCAACGGTAAACAAATTCTAGTTCATATGAAGATGGGTGGTACACCTGACGCATCATGTGAGTAAAACTCACCACTTTAACCTTTGGAGACATTTAACCGGGTTTCAATTTGTTGAAAGCGTTCATCTCCCTTCATATCAACGCTTTTCTACTTCTATTGATCAGCAAATGCTCATTCGGGCAGAACTATTAACACATCGGACAAAGTGCTTAGCAGTATTTCTTTTGGTTTTACGTTCAGAGTTCAAATGCCGTGGAGGTGAACTTTGCTTTCATCCTTTCGGGGTCGATAAAATAAGTAACCGTTAAGCACAGGAATCGATGTAATCGATTAGCCCCACCCACGAAATTTCAGATCTTGTACATGTAGTAGAAAGTATTATTTATATAAAAGAGTTTGACAGTTGCGTTTTGCCATATGTCCCGATTCATTCCTTGTCTGAATGAGCCAGAACATAGCGCGAAATATTTTAAGTGACTCTCAATATTTTTTTCTATGCTTGAAAACAATATGCATTTTCACTCTCCATTCTAAATTGAGTTCTTAGCAGGTAATGCTTCATTTGGTGTTAACATTTTAACATACTCTCATGCACGTTAGATACATATGAGTTGAAGGCAGATTTACTTCTACCTCTATAGCATGTAAAGAAAACGGTGTTGTAGGAGTGTACATAGCACATGTACTACAGCATTACTATGTGTAGCTTAAATACTGAGATTGAAAAGCAGGGGAGAATCTGTCTACCTAATCTACAAAAGAATATGTTTTGTATTTTATGTACAGTAATCAGAGTAGCCTTCATAATTTTATTGAATTAGGTGCATATTTTGCCATAAAAGGAAAATGTTGCCATCAATCTATTTTATTCAAGGTGGGTACTGCCTACCTTGCCTACCTAGGTGGCACATCCCTGGTATATTTATACATGTACACATTCATACGTGTGTATGTATATATATATATATATATATATATATATATATATATATATATATATGTGTGTGTGTGTGTGTGTGTGTGTGTGTGTGTGTGTGTGTGTGTGTGTGTGTGTGTGTGTGTGTGTGTGTGTCGAGTGTTAGGTGTGATGTACAGAAGTAAATATTGAAAAAAAAGTCGTCAGAATTTTGGAATAACTTCTTTCATTTATTTTATACATATATTAGCGCTTTCGTTCGTCTTTCGAACTTGTCAAATATAACTGTGAAAATACAGAGATCTAGCTTATTTATATAAAAGCAGGTGTTTTGGGGGGTTTTGTTTATAACAGAACATTGTTTTTTTTGTGGGGGTGAGGCTTTGGAGACAATGGAAGATGTATAAGCAGATAGATAGATAGATAGGCAGATAAAGAGATAGATAGATATACTGATAGTCAGACAGATACAGAGGTGGATGTGGTAAAAGAGAGAGAGAAGGGCCATTGTATTGAAATTGTCTTTTTAAGGACTGTCAAAAAAAAAAAAGGTTAAAAGCTTGTTTACTACTTACTGTATTGTTTTGAGACAGTTTTTAGGGATGGTAGAAGAAGGAAGAAGAGAAGAAAGGAAGAAGAAAGAAAAAATAGAGAATAATGAATAGAAAATATAAAGAAAACAAAAAACGTCTTCCTGTTATATATATATATATATATATATATATATATATATATATATATATATATATATATATATATATCAGGAAGTAATGAACAGAAGAAAAAGTACTAAATAGATGTCATAGACTATAATTACTTTTAATTGATTTAAGTCGTAAAACTGTTATCCATGTGTGTCCACTGTGGCTACCATATGACAAAGAATCTTCACACACGGAAACTAAGAAACAACTATCGGATTTATATCATCAACCAATTCCTCTGTGTGTGTGTGTGTGTGTGTGTGTGTGTGTTGGGGGATGTGTGAGAGAGTGTTTATGGTGTATTTATGAGAGAATTTGCAACCGTGTGAATATGTTTGTCTATGACTATATTTGCTTATGGACTACATATGGGCCTGTGAATATCTTCGTATTGTTTATAAGAAACTCTTCCTAATATATTTATTATTATTCGTTATACTAGGTCGACGTGATGAAAAATATTGGTTCTTAGTCCACGATAGTTTGGTTGGGCGCAAAACACTGCTGTCAGCGATAAAATATGATCCAAAGATGGCACTACCGTTTTCTCAGGAAAGCGAAGCCGATTTGCGGATATTTGATCAATATATAAAGGTGAGTTTTTACTAATCTTCTGATCCACTATGCTTGTGTAGAGGTGGGGTAATTATACAGTTAATTGTCTAAGCCGAGTTTATATTCCGTAGAAGTTTAGCTTCATATGCCAGTAAACTAATAAACTCTCCTACCTGTGGTGGGTAGTTTTTGTTTATATTTGACATTACGCAGATTTATTTTTCGATGTATAAAGACACATATGGAATACAAAATACCCGTTATATGTCACGCAATTTAAATGTGTGTGTGTGTGTGTGTGTGTGTGTGTGCGTGTATATGTGCGTGTGTGCGTGCGTGTGTGCGTGTGTGCGCGTGGTCTAGTGGTTGAGTTGTTGTACTCGTGATCGCTAAATCGTGGGTTCGATTCCCAGACCAAGTGGTGCTTTATGTTCTTGAACTAAACACTTCATTTCATGTTGCTCTTGACCTCCTTTCGATTAAGGGGGAATATTGTCCGAGCAAGCGGAGTGGCGTCATTCGAAGGCTAAAACGATGTACACAGAACATAAAGACAGACAAAATGCCGTTAAGCATTTTACCCGCGTATAAACAATTCTGCTAGATCGCCGTCTTGAGCCCGGATAATATGTTGAAATGTGAAAATGGTTAAAACACATTTTAAATAATGTGGAAATTATTGACATAGGTTTTATTAAAGTTTGACATCTATTCAAGTGATGCTTTACCAAATTACACACTTTGCTAAGAATAAATTCTCTTTCATTTTCGTTTTCAACAGCATCCATACATCATGCCATTTATTCATATCGAATTTCTTCTTGAGGATGATGCTATAGTTGTATCGCGTCCTTTTAGCCCATCGGGATCTCTTAAAGACGAAATATATCAGGTAAGATGCAAATTTTCTTATAAGAAAGATTACCAATTCATTTCATTATCTGACATATTTGCTTGCATTCTATTGACAATGGCGTATAGCAAAAGAAAGAAAAAACGGTTGTAAAAGATAAAGAGAGTGAATTAGTATAAAAAGTTTGTCTTTTGAACAGGTTATTCTCGTGTCATGACAGTATGACTTTAAATAAAACGTAATTTTTGCCGTTAGCAAAGGTCCAGGAATTTTGTAGAGGAAATGTATTTCCGACTGAATTTAAATTTAGTATATCATTTTTCGACTGCGGGGAAAAGTGATGAAAGGCAAAGTGGAGCATGGTTGGGTTTTAACATAAAGTATAAAGGGACGTAACTAAATAAGGCAAGGTATTTAATCCAGTGCTATCCTTATCTACCGCTCTGCTGCTTTTGTTATCTTTAACTTTATCAATTACTATTTTCGACTTCATCTTTCACTTTTCCATTTAAACTCGATAAATAAATACCGAATCGATTTAATTGACTTAACTTAGCCTAAATCGATTTTGTATTTCATATTTTCGAGGTCGGTAATATAGGTAAAGGGAAGAGACCCTAGTCGTATATTAAGGTCTCTGTGACAATGCTCTAATGTGGAAAATGACAATATCAAACCAGATAAAAATAAGGTGAAAAGAACAGATGAATTTGTGGCTTAATGATCACTGGCTGGAATATTGTGTGTGTGTGTGTGTACAGAGATAGATAGATAGATAGATAGATAGATAGATAGATAGATAGATAGATAGATAGATAGATAGATAGAGAAAGAGAGAGATTGATTGATTGATTGATTGATTGATTGATTGAGTGATTGAATATGTAAGTGAATCAAAGTAATTCGATCTTCTCATTGCTAAGTACCAAAGGACATGTAAATTTCCATCTTATACTGTGCACCATCACTGACTTTTAGTTTGATCTTGCCTCTTTGACTAACCCACTTAGCAAGGTATGCATGTACTGTGTTGCCTAAATGACATCACTGCACCAAAAATCTATTTGCTACCTCACACAAAGATGTATCGCTTCAATATACCTGTTTATTTCAATTGACAGTTATTTCTGTCCAGTTTTGTTTGACCGTGTCGATTTACTCACCAAATTGATTCGCGGAGGATTTTTGACTGTCGTGAGCATGAGTACTTGCATCGATTAAAACTCGTATTACTTCTCACTGTATTATTCAGTCTCGTTGCTTGGACGACCATCGGGATAAATATAACCACAATGGACAACCATTGCCCCTGGGACAGATACAGACGTACTCCAGTCAAATACTCAAGGTATGTCGGTTAACTATTTATACAAATGTTCCTTAAATTATGTTATAACAGCTCTGTGTATTTTCAAATTGTATTACATATACATACATATATGCACGAAAACATATATAGATATATTTATGCATACACACCACCACATGAAACTGACAACGTCACCACCGATGAAAACAGAACTACTTCGCCAGTAAGTTAAAGAAAACTTAAGTACACTTCTCATTTTACTTGGACTCAACAACTAAACCAAGTTTTACTTCGGTGTTATGAAAAAGCCTGAGATGACCCTTCAATGGGATGTATGAAGTGGTTAAAACAATACTGGGACGAAGCTCATCCCAACATAAATACCTTCACGGCGAAACAGCTCCGACAACAAGCATCTTTTGTAAAAAAACAAATCCTCGATCCTCCCAAAACACCGAGAATGGACCAAAATCTGCCAGAAGCGGCGTAAAAAATAATGTAAACAAACCATCGCTAAATTTGAGTGTGTCTCCAAACTTAGCTGACTCAGTAGCGAAGACTACAGTACACATCCAACTCGAAAACATTTTAAAATTACAATTCGCAAAAAATTTTGCCACTTTCTCGAAGCTTTTTTTGAGCAACAGACTATTCCCAACAAGAGTGAGAAAAAATCAGACCGATCTAATGTTTAAAGTTATCAACAATGTCGCTGGAGAGCACATGGAATCCTGTTAAGTTAATTACTGGAATATGAATACTCTTATATACACAGCCGCTATTACTCTTAAAGAACACCTAGGAGAAATCAGCAGTGAACAAAGTAACGAAATTACTAAACGGGAACAACCTAGATGGAAAACAAAACTTGAAGAAAACATCAACAACGTGCTCCGCCATATCGGATGGTTAACTACAACAATAAAATGCAAGGAGAAAAGTGAGTTTACACCTCACCAACTCTACTTTAGACAAAAATTAACGTAATTTTATGGCAACTCTTCATACCGAACTCTTGAGGGAAAGCTAATCACTTTTAAACAAGAACTCGATGAGCGAGAAACTTCGCTATTGCATGCGCATTTTTGAACGAGCCAGTATCAATCGCAAGTTTGCTTCCAACCCACAAGCATTATACAGAAAGATGAGGAAGGAAAACATTACCATTAAGAAAGCTCCCTCTCAAGATCTACAATCATTCTGGTCAAAAATTTGGAACGTAAAGAAGGATTTCAACCTGAATGTACCATGGTTAAATACAATTGAGAGAGAATACTGTACCAACACTAACAGTAAAACATACAAAATTGATGCAGTAACCTTCGCTATAGTAGTAGACAAACTGCGGAACGGAAAGGCACCTGGAAGAGACCTAATAGTCGGATATTGGTATATATGAATTTGTCTGTGTTAACTACATCTCAGAGATGGAACCTTGTATCTTTGTTGGAAACCGGCTCCTTCCTCAGTGGAAAATTTATAATAATTAAAAAATAGAAATATTCACGCACATATGTATACATATATTCATGCATACATACATACATATATACGTACATACATACATACATGTAATATTGAGAATGATTCCCTATCATATATGATTGTAGGCATTACTTCACATGCAACAGAAGAAACTCCCAGTGTTTAGTCATTTACATTCAGGAAATGTGATCCTATTTAATGGTACTTGCAGGTAACTGACGTCTTTCTCCATCTCTCGCCTTTTGTTACATGTGTATCTCTCAGTGTGCCTGACTACCTTCTTGCATACCTACTTGTCTGTCTGTCTGTCTGTCTATTCTTCTGTTTATGTATCCATTGGTACTGTGTAACTGATTGATGGAAATAACTCAAGGATGCCATCATCAGGAAAATGATAGCCAAGTTCGGACCACCGTAATTAATTTAGTAAAATAACAATCAAATAAATAGTTATGCATTGGGAAGAAGAAGGTATATGTTCAATGTCTTATATCATAGTCATCTGAGCGAGTTAGGCTGCCTCAATGTAACCGTTTGAATAATTTTGAAATAAGAGTCAATTCTTCCACAAATCACACATCACTGTTTAAAAAAACAATGATGCACTAGATATACAGTGCTTGAGAAAAATACGGGATACACAGGAATTTCTTAGATCTTAGATTTGTTTGATGAGGCAGACTTACAACATCATCAATAGTTTAGTAATTAGCAGATACATTGAAGACTAATGATTAAGGTGCTGTAGGTTTCTAATCTACCATCCGTATTATTAGTGTTCCACAGGAGCACACTTGACACTCGCTATAAAATATGACACGTCTCTTTTATCTTTTATATCTTACTCGTTTCATCTTTAGGCTGCGGCCATGTTGGGGCACTGACTTGAAGAGTTTTTAATCCAACAGATCATCCCCAGTACTTAACTTTTTAAACCTCGTACTTATGCTACTTGATTCTTTTGCAGAAACGCTAAGTTACGAGGGTGTAAAGAAACAAACACCCTCGTAACTTAGCGATTCGGCAAAAGAATCAAGTAGCATAAGTTGTCAAGCGGTTGTGGAAGGACAAACACCGGCACAAAGTCACACACACACACACACACACGCGCGCGCAAGCACGCACGCACGCACGCACGCACGCAAGCACGCACGCACACGCACACACACACACTTTTTTTTTCAGGGGCATCGCCACTGGTGTTGTTATACTTTTATTGATTTATTGATCTTCCTTCTTTAGTTGGAATGGGACAGTTCGAAGTCACTACATCCTGTTGAATGTCCAGTGGCGTTTAGAAGATATCTACATCTGCAGCATGCAGGTCTCTAATGCAGGATATGAAAAAAGTTGTGATCCCTTAAACCCTCAGCTATTGTAGTGACTGACCTAAATCTGGATGGCGAGGATGAGATCTTTGGCTTTATGCAGTGGCGCGCCGTTCAGGGATTAATATGTCTTTTAATATCAAAATTTGGTGCAAGTCCTTCAAAGGTCTAGACATTATTGTATATTTTCTTATCCTCGCTACAGTGTGTAGTGTCTTAACATTTTATGCCTCTCCTAGTAAAACACACACACACACACACACACACACACACACACACACACACACACAAACACACACACACATACACACATACACATACACACACACACATACACATACACATACACATACAAACATGTATACGGTTGACTTCAACAGTTTCTGTCTACAAAATTAATTCATAAGAAATTAGTTGACCTTGGACTATGGTAGGTGACTCTTCCCCAAGGTGCCGCAATGTAGAACTGAACTCGAAACAACGTGGTTGCGAACCAAGCTTCTTCACCAGACAGCCATGCCTGTCTTGGTGGAGCATTTTCTCGGTAGAAATGCAGATTTCACATTTAAGTTATGGAAAGTATTGTAAAGTAAGATGTGTTAATTAGCTTACAATGATGCACTCGAGTTCTTTAGCCTTCTGGGAAAACAACTGGAGTATGTATGTATGTATGTATGTATGTATGTATGTATGTGTGTATGGCTCCCTTCTAGTGAGACAAAACTATCTTCCGGATTCAATTCTCTATTGTTGACATTTTACTGCATATACTTCTCGGTAATGCCTAAGACCTGTTTCCCAACTCCCTTTGCGTCTTCGTTGGAGAAAAGGATATTAAGTATCACTGATATATCTTCCATAGAAAAGCTCTAGATATATAACACTCACATACACGCATAGAGAGAGAGAGAGAGAGAGAGAGAGAGAGAGAGAGAGAGAGAGAGAGAGAGAGACAGACAGACAGACAGAGACAGACAGACAGACAGACAGACAGACAGAAACAGACAGACAGAGACAGACACACAGAGACAGACAGACACGCAGAGACAGACAGACACACAGAGACAGACACGCAGAGACAGACAGACACACAGAGACAGACACGCAGAGACAGACAGACACACAGAGACAGACACGCAGAGACAGGCAGGAAGGCAGACTCACTGACTGACAGACAAATAGACAGTCAGAGAGAGCGAGAGGGGGAATGCATACGTCTATAATTAACCTTTTTAATTAATCTGTTTATTAATAACAACTGTATATAATTGATAATGTAATCCTATTAAGGCCGATAATATACGAAATGTATGTTCTAATGTAGTATCAGAGAAATTAAGTTTATGAACGCAGACACACACTCACACACATTCACACACACAGACACACACACACACACACACACACACACAAAACATACACACACACACACACATTTATATATAATAGCTAAACTACAGTTTCTAAGACCTCCGGAAAGTAAATATGAAGCGTGTGTGCGCGCGCGCGCGTTTGTGTGTGTGTGTGTGTGTGTGTGTGTGTGTGTGTTACTAGGAAAGGCATAAAATGTTAAGATACTACATACTGTAGCGAGGATAAGAAAATATACAATAATGTCTAGACCTTTGAAGGACTTGCACCAAATTTTGATATTAAAAGACATATTAATCCCTGAACGGCGCGCCACTGCATAAAGCCAAAGATCTCATCCTCGCCATCCAGATTTAGGTCAGATACTACAATAGCTGAGGGTTTAAGGGATCACAACTTTTTTCATATCCTGCATTAGAGACCTGCATGCTGTAGATATAGATATCTTCTAAACGCCACTGGACATTCAACAGGATGTAGTGACTTCGAACTGTCCCATTCCAACTAAAGAAGGAAGATCAATAAATCAATAAAAGTATAACAACACCAGTGGCGATGCCCCTGAAAAAATAAAAAGTGTGTGTGTGTGTGTGTGTGTGTGTGTGTGTGTGTGTGTGTGTGTGTGTGTGTGTGTGTGTGTGTGTGTGTGTGTGTGTGTTAAGTAAACTTTATTTATATTTAGACAAACAGCACTGACTACTTAATATAGCATTAAATGTTAAATATGTTTATACTTTTGTTTCTCCTTAAAGGTTAACTGATACTGAAAATATTTTCTTTCAAAAACATTATCTCCTGTCGCCGCTTTTTCGAAAGAAACTAACAGATGCACCAGATAATTCATTGTCAATTTTAATGTTTGGTAAGTTGATGGTGATATTCCATGATTCTCAATTTTAATGTATGTTTCAATTCATATACAACAGTTACTATGGGACAGTCAAGACTATTGATAAGGTTGCAAGACGAAACGAAAATTTTAGGAAAATAAAAAGAAAAATAAGTGGAAATTTTACCGGTGAGTGCGTTAAATTTTAAGGCACAATAAGAAAATGACTCTCCCCAGACACAACAGAGCTACTATGGATTATATTGATTATAATAGTAGAATAAGCAAATGTGCCTCAAGAGGAAACAGCTGGGATTTACCCTAACTATCCATGTAGTCGAATATAGTCGAATATTTTAACCTCAGTTTAATAGAAAAAATAGAAAAACAAAAAATCTTACTTATCTGTCTTTATTTTTAAACCACTCTTCATATGAATTGCATCTAAATTGCTGAGACGCTTTATTGAACTTTTCAATCTCTTACAGGTCATCTTCTGTTCGAGATGTCCACAGGTATGGAACTGGAAGACACCTACCCCAGAGTCGATGAAATGACGTGCTGCGTATATCCAGCAGTAACAAACGTACGTTAGTTCTATTTCATATTTTAATACAGATTCGTTTTTAAACTATATTTACCACACTATCAATTATATCACCTGCTTGTTTTAAAAGACGTGAAAAGCTGTATTGAAGTAGAATATCTCTGGTATTTAGTTACATCTCGTTACGTACCTAAGTTCAATTGCAGCTGAGGTTGATTCTCCCTTTCAGCCTTTCAAAGTCGATAAAGTAAGCGTTGGTTAAGTATTGATGTTAATATAATTGATGAAACCTCCCCACCCAAATTTGAAGCCTTACTTTTTATCAATAATGATTATTTCTTGTTTCAAAGTTGTTACTTGTTTAATAACTTGCTTGCCATTAGACAGTGTGTTAGTACTTAAATAGCTTATATCGAGCCATTTAATAACACATAAAACTGTTTAATTCATTAGGTGTTAAAACTCTCATGCCATGATGGTGACCTGATTACCGACACAGTTCTATCAATATAGTTGTCGTTATTGGCTGCCAGAATTGCTAGACAAGGTGCTTTGCGATATTTCGTCCGCCTTCACGTCCTGTGTTCAAATTCCCTGAAGTTGTCTTTGCTTTCATCCTTTCGGGGTCGATGAAATAAGTACTAAATACCTACTGGGATCGATATAATCGACTAACTTCTCGCCTGAATTTCAAGCCTTATACTTATAGTAGAATTTATTATTTCTTGGCTGTTCAAGGCGACGAGCTGGCATAATCGTTAACTCACCAGGCAAAACGTTTGATGGCATTTCGTCCGGCTTTACGTTTTGAGTTCAAATTCTGCTGAGATCAACTTTGTCATTCATCCTTTCAGGGTCAATAAAATAAGTACCAGTTGAACTCTGGGTTTGATGTAATCGACTTACCTTTCCCCCAAACATTCTGGCCTTGTGCCAGAATTTGAAGTTATTATTTCTTGTCTGCTCTGAAATCTTTGTTTCTTTTTATATTTTCGCTTTCATAGAAATAGTAAAGATGAGACTACGGGAGAAATAGAAGAATTAGGAATGTATACGACCAAAGAAGTAAAAATATTATACCATATCAAAACTCTATCCAAGTATGATTAGACTAATCTCCAGTATAGTGATTTGATAGATGGTTAATTTGACAAAGAGCAATCATCTTCATTTGCATTCTCTATTTCCAGTTAATTACCGATCAACTTAGTAATCACTTTCCTTCGTTTGAGCCGAAAAGACATCAGGAGTAAATAGTCTCCTTGCTATTGCTGTTTAGCCGCAGTTCAGCCCCGAGTAACAATTGTATGGTCAAAGCGTTCCAATTGTGATCATTTCATTTTATTTTCTGGCATAATGTATTTGAACCATATTTCTTAATGTAATTTATTTTCCGGCTTTAAGATTACGGGATATGATTTCAAGAAAATTTAACCACTATTGCTGTCAGATCAAACGGCAGCGTTTGCTGTCCCGTAAAATGGCTTGATCATCGCAGCAATATATTTTTTCCCCTTAGCAATTTATCTCTTTCAACTCTCAGCTTGATGAGCAATGCAAAACCGGTCTTTACTTCTGTTATGTTGAAAGAACAAGCCTTATTTTGTACAAAATTGTATAACTTTATCATGGCTCTAATAGAATCTTAAATCCTGTAAAACAAATCTGTGTTTTTCATCATTTCTCTTTCTCGCTCGAACATATACTAAATACACAGGCGGACAGAAAACACAGAAGGTCACCAATTCTTCATCGGTTATCGGCTAGAGGGGTCGAACGCAATTTCATATATATATATATATATATATATATATAGGACACAGTCGTGTGTCGATAAGCCAGCTGGAGGAGATGTCCTCCTGGGGCTAAAAGCAACAGTAACATCCACCCCTAGGGGTCAGCCACACTTAAGTGGCAATATACTACACTTTATCGTGCAGTTACTGTTAATACTTCATTTAGAGAATTAACATTGCTTGTTTTCACCTTTTCGATATCAGTGAAGAATTTCACTGGAAAAGAAGATATAAGATTGCCAGGTTTTTGTCTCTCTCACCAAGGTCAGCGGCTATCGAACGCCGACGAAGGGAAATAACCCTGAAATCCGGATCCGTTCGTGCTGCAGATGTTGGTGAGAGGGATAACTTCCCTTGGCAAACAGGACACAGTCGTGTGTCGATAAGCCAGCTGGAGGAGATGTCCTCCTGGGGCTAAAAGCAACAGTAACATCCACCCCTAGGGGTCAGCCACACTTAAGTGGCAATATACTACACTTTATCGTGCAGTTACTGTTAATACTTCATTTAGAGAATTAACATTGCTTATATATATATATATATATATATATATATATATATATATATATATATATATATATATATATATATATATATATATATTCATATATATACATACATACATACATACATACATACATACATACATACATACATACATACTACGTACACACACTCAAATATATCTATATATCTATAGGGGTGACAGAGAAAGAGTGAATGAGAGAGAGAACATGTGTGTGTTGACTGATAAGTTAGTAATTCTTTTTAGCTTCGTAAACTTAAAGGGAGAGTTGTGATACGAATAAACTTAAAGATATTGAAATTATTCTTTCCTCTTTTCAGGTGCTGGATTTCATTTTTAACAACAAATCTACTCAGTACCCGACATTAGAAGAACTGTCCAATCTATCTTTTTTCAGAGAAGTTCCACATCCGGCTTTAAAAGGTTACAGACCTTCTCGAGTAAGTGAATCATTAAAAAGTGTGGAGAGTATAAACAGTTAAAACGTGTTGTGCCTCATCCAACAGTAGTGAAATTAAACACCCACACACACATGCACACCCACACATATATTTATGTATGTACGTATCTATCTATCAACCCATATATATATATATATTGATAGTAATGGTAAGACAACAAAAGAATTAAAGAGACCTCGATATTATGTAAATAGAGGAATTTATCTGTAAATATAATATGTGACAATTATTCATATATATATATATATATATAATGTATAAATTGTGTGCATATTTCAGGAACCATTGCCGCAGAATCTCAAAGAACATCTCCGAATTTTGCGCAAAGGAATTTCGCAAAAGTAAGTCATTATTATAAATCTTTATACCAATTTCCTGTTTTCTTATGTTCCAAACGATTATAGCATTTAACAGTATATCGAAGGGTAAGGTGTACAGGACGAGGTATCTCCTGCGGGGTATCAGGTACTTCTTGGCAACAGTCACACCCAAGGAACCATAACAGGTATGAGGTGAACACGTGCAGAAAGACTTTAAATGTAGCTTACTTTAGCAAATTACCATTCTTATGCTGGGTGTTGAAGGGATAGCAGTGTCAATCCTCACCTGATGTTCGAACATTTACTTTTGTTAATTTGTTTTTGTCATTTCTTTAAGAATTTAACAATGATAATCTGTGTTGGTGGGTTGATTCGTTTTGTATTTGTATGTAGCTAACCTTGTTACAGGTTCACTTAAATATTAGGTTGTCATTCATTGACCTGATTGGAAAGTTGATCAGTGTTTATATCATATTTCTAAGCGTGATGAATCTGTTACACCTTTCACGAAACACGATGTATTATTTATTTAAGCTTATTCAGTTATGTGAAGGCGCGTGGGCAGGTGGTCGAGTGTTGGTCTTATGATCATGAGTTTGATTCTCAGACCGGGCGATGTGTTGCACACTCGAGTAAGACACTTCATTTCCTGTAACTTTAATTCACTTAGCTGAAAATGAGTACTAGCAACAGCTAAGAGTTAAAATTGTGACGGATTAGCGCGCAGTTCAGGTGAAGGTAACGAAGGTATCCTACTCTCTGTAGCTTAAACGTCTGAGAGCCGGATAACCTCCGGACTCATTATAATGTAGGATTCAGACAACCTTATTCACTTATATTTTCTTTTACTAAATATTTTCTTATGGCTATCAATTTGTTGTATATGCTTTTCTCTTCTAATTATCTTAAGTTTTTTAAATCTTTTCAAAATAATATTTCATTATCATTCATGTAGCAATGAAGGTAATAACTGGTATATATATATATATATATATATATATATATATATATATATATATATATATATATATATATATATATATATACAGGGATTAGCATTGAGTTGCTTCTCCAACATACTGAAAATTTAGAAATAGCAGTCAAAGAACTACTGATTCTAAACTACAAATTTCATACTGAACTACTTGGCAAAATTGTTAATTATTAATTCTATTATTAATTGACGATTCCCTGCCCTTATTCTTGTATATATATATATATATATATATATATATATATATATATATATACACGGTTTAACTGTGAAACTTCTTCAAATTTTATGCATTACGTTGTATTTTATTCCAGTTCAAAACGAACCTATTTGCAAATCCAAGCATGATTATAAACAAACATACGAAACAGCTGTTATAGGCTTTTGCTTGTGAGCGCCTAAATATATAATGGTTGCTTATGATATTTCCTTGGACGTTTATATCTAATTGCTATTTGTTTATTTATATATTTACTTCTGTTTCATCCACAGATCGTCCATTGGGAGGAAAACAAAACGAAAACGTTCATCACTCACGAATATGGATTTGTTCATGAAAAGTCCGCAATTCCAAACTAATCAGGCACAAACCGAAGAACTATTTACACCTGTGTCACCTTTACCGCCACCTCCTAAAACTCCACCTCCAATAGAAGTTGTACATAAAGCTCCTCCAGCAACTCCACCACCACCACCACCACCACTACTGTCGTCACCCTTACGACAATTATTGCCATCGAAGTCTTCGCCGTCTGAAACAGGACGTCACGTCGTTCCTAAACGTCAAGCATCGTTGCCAACGTCGCTATTACAGTCAACAACAGGTTCAGAACGATCTCAGACGGTTGCTCCCAATCGTGCTGTATTACTGAGCGATATTGAAAAGGGAACTAAACTAAAAAAGACAAAAGTCAATGATAGGAGTAGTCCTAAACTTTAGATTGCGTCTAGAAATGGTTGCAAGAAGTAAAAAGTTGAAGCAAAAGACTTACTGCTGAAACAAAAATTGTATGTGTTCGTGTGCGCGTGACGTGTGCACATGCACCCGTCTGTTCTTGGGCGTGTCAAACTACAAAATTACTACGAGTTTATAATAGATTCAAAAAATACATACGCCAACTGGGATTAGAAACAAATAAATAAGTAATCCATTGAAGCATCTTTAAAATAACTCGAACAACGGACGCTCAGACACAGACTAAAAGGAACACAAACACGACTGCATGTGCCTTCGCACGACTTCTTAATGTTTCTTAATGAACGATTCAACAATATAGAAAACCTTATTAAGCTTTTATAAAACTTCATAAAAAAATGCGTCATTTATGACGACAGATGTCAGAAAAATTTCGAAGGACTTGTTGCAAATTCTATATGAAATTGCATTACTATTGGAACGAAAGTAATAAGTTTCGACAAGCATTATTTACTTTCGCATACAAATGAATCTAACATAAAGGAAAAATAATTCATTAAAAATCGCAAATGCAGAAAAGTATTCTTGCATTTTTGTAGAGCATATATATTAATAAAACGTATATACTCCTCAAATGAATAATTCACCAAACATCGCAATAGATGCTCGATGAACACATCTGATACTAAAAGGAAAATAATGCGACAGAATCCAACAATCTTTGATTCTAATATCATGATTCTAATATCATGAGCAACGTCGGTCAAGATGTAAGATCGGTTCGCGGTTTCAGTCCCGTTTCCACTTATTCCGGGAATGTTGCAGGGAATCGCATCGGTTTTTTTCGCTTTTCAAATCTACTCCAACGAATATATACAGTCTTCATCAGTAGATATATTCGTTCTAACACATAAAATGAGATTAAATCTCTTATATATATATATATATATATATATATATATATATATATATATATATAAAACTAGAAAATATTCTAAAATATCTAGACAAAATACTTTTCCAGAATTATTTTTACACCCACATAAAAAAAAAAATATTTGTAAACAGACATTAGATCGCAATCACCTTTGTTTTACTTTTTCCTTTATTACCAGGATATAAGGATTCAAAGACATTCTATGACTGACTATTTTATATAATGTATAAATAGCAAAACTATTTTGCTAACAACTGTAAATGTTATAGGAAATATAAAACAATAATTTTTATTGTTATATTATCATGAATTATATTGTCATGAATGTTTAAGAAATATAAGCATTGTGTTTGCTTACTAATGTTATAATATCTAGAAAGCATTTCTATCTCTTGTATTTTATTTCTAGGAATTTATCTTCACAACTAGTCATGGTTGTAAGGTTAAGAAGTTTCCTTTACACAGTGTGGTTCTTGGGTTCTATCCCACTGCGTAGCACCTTGGAAAAAGTGTTTCCTACATTCACACATGCATACATACATGCATAGGTACGTACATAGATACATATCGTATTTAGGTTCAACTAAAGAATAACACTGGTTTGATTTCTTAACCATTGTTCTGACCGTGAAGAGAGAACAGATAAAGAGACGGACAGACGGACATAACGCCCATTATAGTAAGATTCTGCCAGCTCACCGCCTAGGCTACATTATAATAACGAGAAGCTCTGGTCAATCTAGCCTCATTTAAGTATAATGGAGATACGCGTTTACTAATATTATGGATTAAATATTAAAGAATACTAGAGGGGATGATTATGTTTCTTATTTAATTGAAATACTCTTTCAGTAAAGTTTCAGTAAGAGTAAAATTTAAGATAAAACTAATTTAAGATAAAACTCAAACAAAATAACAATGTTAAATTTTGTGTCAATTGTAATTCATAAACCTATTCGCTAAATAATTTTATGAGAAGTTTAAAAAATCAAGCTAATATTAATATTATGAAAAACTAAAAGAGCGTCGTCTCTGTATAAAACTCCTTACACAGTACAAAATCTTTATACCAAAATCCAAAATATAGATTCTAATGATTTTGCATTACTCCTCAACGCACAGTGTATGCGCGCATACGTGTCTGCATGAATTTTGGTTAGAGCAGTTTTGTGCTTGTGTATGTAATTTTAAACTGATAACATTTCATGTATTAAGGTCATTTCTCCAGGTGTTTATAGAAATTATATCCAGCTCTGATTTTATTACGGCGTTTCGTATCCGAGGCGTCAGATGTAAACAAACAATGAGTTCGAAGATGAAAAAATGAGTAATAGGCGTATGTGTCATATTTTGGGAGTTTTTGCTTCTTCCTCAGCACCCATCTAACTCCTTAATCATCCACAAACTCATTGCTTAAACAGCCACAACATATAGCGGTGTAATATACCAATTTGCATAATAAACACATTCCTGGAAGCTGGTACGTAAATATTAATGACTTGTAAGGTCACGGTATTTCGTTATGCAAATACAATATGTTACAAAGTATATTAAACGTTTTTATAAGCCAATACTGTGTTCTACTGTTTTAGCAGTGCACTTAAATCACATGTTAAGGTCATGTGTATGAAGCTGCCACCACTTCTCAATTCAGACACATAAGCATTTACTTTTCAATATTACCTGGTTCCCCAATATCACCTGGTTCACATTGCCATATTCATTAAATGCAATCACAAGCTGTGCGAAAGTGAATTATTGCTGCGGTATCTGTCCTCGATGTGCTGAGTCACTCCCAGGCTATAAGAGGACATAATAGCAATAATAACAATATTAACATCAATGACATAACAACAACAAAATAACAATAATGTGAGATTAGAGATCAGTCAATTCAAATAAACGAGTGAAAATCAATAAAGTGGGAGGAAGAAAAATGGAATTACGAGGGGTGGGGAAGAATGGTATTTTAGAAGAGAGTGGGATCCCCTATTATTAGTTATTTTGTCTCTTTTGTGCATCAATTATTTTTTTGTATATCAATTATATTTTTGCTCGTTAATTATTTTTTGCACGTCATTTATGTCAACTTTAACAGCCCCTTTTCAACACATCTTACCCGTTGCTGCATTACTCCCTTATTTCCTTGACCCCCTGCTGCTTCTAAAAACACTCAGGAGGTTAACAGTTAACCCCATTCTTCCTTCTTCTATGCTTTTATTAATATTTCCGCCTCCACCAAGGTCCGGCTTATCTCTTCGTCCCCTCTCTATTTCCCCCTTCATACACATAGTACAGCTCGCCTCTACCTCCTCGACCACTTCTCTTACTCACCCTCACCCGTCTCCCAGCCTCCTCCGTATGTCCCGGACCACTCATAATCACCTGTATCCACTTAGTACCTTCATCAGTATTTCCCCAAAGGTGCTTCTGAATCTTCAATGCTTTTTGTTTCCTCCCTCTTTCCCAGAATTATTCTGCTCCTCCTTCTTTGTTTTCTTATTTATATCCTTCTTTTCCATCTTTTTCTCATTCTTGTACACTTCATTCCCCCCCCCCCTTCCAGTTTTCCTCTTTCTTCTCCGAATTAACTTTTTCCTTCTACTCCTAATTTCACCCCACTATCTTCCCAAACAACCCCTTATACCTTATACATATATAAACTATATAAACTTGATGTATAAGAGCAAACAACCTCCGAGATAGAAACGAGAGTTGAACCGTCTGGTTATTTCGTAAGGTAACACACACACACACACACACACACACACACACACACACACACACACACACATACATACATGCACATTCAAACGCACACACATAAACATATGTTAAATACGTTAATATCTAAATAAGAGAGTATGATTAACAGAAAATGCGGTGCATCGAACAAATAGGGCTTCGTGAGACTTTAGTATTTAGATCCAACCGAATTATAACCCTTTAAATAAATCCATCTTGACTTTCGCTTGTAACGTTTGTAACGATAAAATAACATCAGTTCACTGAGTGAAATCAGTAAAAGAATGAAAAAAAGTCTATAAATCAGGAACAAGACCGAATAGCGAATCTGCTGGCTGAATGCAATATTAAAAATCTTTTTCTGAATCTGCCTTCCTTACAACGCACCATCTTTCGTTGAGTATAATATTCAAATTTACTCGATATATTTAGAGACGCCTTCAAAGTAATACTGATCTTCATTTACCCAAATATCAACTTTAATATTATTCCTACCTGTTCTTACCTGCCTAGAATTTTGCATGTTGCCAAGAAACAGAGCAGAACACCTGTGACCTATTGACATGCTTGGAATTAATGACTCTTTTAATGAAACTTTAAACCTCTTATCATCTGTACAAGCATTATAACTTTGAGAGACTGTCACTTCAAATACTTGTAAGTTCATGCTCCTGTTACAGCAAGTGGCGGTGGAATGGCGAACAGAACGAGAGGGAAGGGGCATGTATTAAAATAAAACATTAAACTTATGCGAAAATTAGGCTTAATTAGGCACGCTATTTCTAGATCGAATTACATCAAATGAGAAAAGAAATTATCGTAGGGTAGAAGTAAGCTCTTAGGAAGTGAAGTCAAGAGCACTTCAAATTCCAGCCTAAAATAATGTCACTTCACTTCTGATGCCTGTCAATCTGCAATAATATTCTGCTGCTGGCCATGCATTTATCACTTCAAGAAAAAGAAATTGCACTTTAATTATGAAACGAAATTCAAGGTGTAACTTACTGAATACGGAACAGCTATATTAGCTGTCGTTTAATTGACCAGTAAATTAAGGAATTACTTAACATAATCTAATACAGATACAACCTCTTTATATTTTCTGTATTATTCCTATGTTTTAAATTAAGTGACATACATACGTACGCGCGTGTGTCTGTGTGAGTGTATTTGTGTGTGTGTTGTGTGTGTGTGTGTGTGTGTGTGTGTGTGTGTGTGTGTGTGTGTGTAATCTACTGCTAAGTGGATCAGCTACTCTACTTTGCTCACTGGAACTATGACTTCACGTCCAGCTCAATGTACTTTTTGACATGACGCATGGAATGCAGCGTTTTAAGATTTGTTGAATCGCTCTAATCATAGTTGGACGGGTGCAGAACAATATTATGTAAAAAGAGATTATGTCTACGATTTCGTTCTATGGTTAAGATAGTTTAAAACGTTTACAATATATGTAATGTTTTAACAAAATATATCCCTTCAACAAGGATTATGCAAAAGAATCTGAACGAAGAAGACTAACCTACGCAATCGTTCGTTAGCACTGCGTCGCTTACGACGCCGAGGATTCCAGTTTTTCTGATCAACAGAACAACCTGCTCGTGAAATTAACGTGCAAGTGGCTGAGCACTCCACAGACACGTATGCCCTTAACGTAGTTCTCGGGGATATTTAGCGTGACACAGTGTGACAAGGCTGACCCTTTGAATTACAGGCACAAGAAAAACAAGAAGAAAGTGTGAGAGAAAGTTGTGGTGGAGGAGTACAGCAGGGTTCGCCACCATCCCCTGCCGGAGCCTCGTGGAGCTTTAGGTGTTTTCGCTCAATAAACACTCACAACGCGCGGTCTGGGAATCGAAACCGCGATCCTATGACAACGAGTCCGCTGCCCTAACCACTGGGCCATTGCGTCTCCACACCTTAAGCAATACCTGCAGGGAAATGGAGTTAATTAATTATGCATAATCAGGATAAAAACTTTTACTTTCATGAAACAAAATTTGCCGAGTTCGGCTTCCGTTTTGGAGAGATCAGTTTCCAATACGCTTAACATTTTCAGTAAAACTAAACAAACTTTGACGGACAAAATTTCAGAAAGTTGCACCATTTCTTCGTGAACCAGTATATTCACATGGATGTTTCTCCTGTAGCTTTTTCTGAAGCTTGTTCACTTTTTGGCATAAAATTCGGTAACAGCTTTGAAGATAGAAGAAATAATTGTATAATAAAGAATATAGTGAGACTGTGCCTCCAGTATTCCTTTTATCAACTTTACACCGTGTCGAAAACCAAATGCCTTCGAAAAATTACAATTTCACAAAAAAAAAACTATGTATAAATATCGAACAATCTACTAGTTTTCAAAGTAACTATGAAATGTCCATGATCACTCATTAATAGATAGGGTTAATTACGACTAGCTAAGATCAAATTGCACCGTGTTTGATTTAACCAGGGTCGACAAACTAAATATTAGTATCTATTGCAATAGTCAGAAATAATTATTCAATTTTTTTTACTTACGCAGGAAATGTAAAATAAAAAGTCAACGGCTCACTCAAAGAGCCTTTGTTGGAGGAAAAAGGAAGAAACTCTTCTTAGACAAGAGACATGGGCTGAATAATTGCTAGTATATACATAGATATAGTTGATGTTAGGATTTTGCAGGTTTTAACAAATCATAGAGTGGATTTCCTCAAAAAAGCTGTCAAATATCTACTAAAGACAATCAAGGGCTAAACAGTAGAGTTCAAGCGGTCGAATTTTATGACAGTAATAGGACGATCCCTTTTCTTACTCCATCTTATCACTACAATGTTTCATATGGCGCTTGCAGCTTTACTCTTACATGTTAATATCCAACTATGCGTTTGAAGTAACAGTACTGATACCAACATTTCGGAAACTTGATTACTGCATAGAGGATATAAACTCTATAGATATTAAAACCCACGACATCCTGATATCAAGCATAAGATTATCAAGCATAAACAATTATATTAGCAGGTACTGTCTTAGAAAAAAGAGGGGGTTCATGAGGCTGAAGATTAGTGAAGATAGCCTTTATGCATCGTATGGTATCACTCAAACAACGTCTGCTAAACAACGCTAGCAAAAATGAATATATTATCCAAGTGCTCAAATGTGAAAAGAACAATATCCGACGGGTTGGTAGAATCCCCAAGAATTTCGTTTATGATAACAGAACTGATGGCTTAGCGTACCTCAGAGAATTGAAAAATAAAAAAGCATTCTACACTTCACAAAAACGTTCACCTAATGAAGCTAGTATTTACATGAAGTCTAAACTTTCTTGGACTAGTGACTGTTACATCAAGTCACTTTTCAAAAGGTACGTTTTTGCAACCAAAGAGCAGGAGATATCAACG
>NC_142931.1:42537105-42569605 GCF_046866305.1 Octopus bimaculoides | reverse complement strand
ACCATACATCTTCGGGGCGCCATGTCATGTGTCTGAAATATTTCAAGAATTACAAGGAAAAGATTATGATGATAATATGAATGTAATTCTTACATCTAATTAATCGTAATAAGACATCACATTTCTACATTTGAAATGTTTACCCCTGGTCAAAATTGCTTTAAAATTATATAAATAAGGGAGCCGAAATTCAGCTTGCCTAGGGCACAGCAACTGCATAACTGGCCTAACTTCAATATCGAGGTATTCACTTTCATATGAAATCCAAACATTTATTTATATCTTAAAATCTTGAAATATCTTGAAGATTCTCATTATAAATTTTAAACCTCCTCTAGTTCTACTTCAGGCATATCACTGTATTCCACAGTTATTCACTGACGTTATGAGGTCGAAATTGTAATCAATTCATATCAGAGCATTCTATATAACTAAGTTTTTTTTAATCCTTTTAGCTAATCAAAATAATTGCAATGGTGGTAGAAAGTCCGAGAGTTTGGGGTGTATGAGCAATGTGAAGGGACATTTCTGGGAGGATTGTTTCGGTCATCAATTCTGTATTAATCTGAATGAAGTACAAAGCATAATTAATGTAAAGCAAAACGCTAACAAGTTCCCCAACTTGAAATGTCATACCGTTCATAGATAGAAATTACTGCAAAGTATGCGAATGAACGGTGAGTGAGCTTGGTTTAGGTACTGCTCGGACGATCCGTTAGGTAGGTTTTGATAAAGATAAGTTTTGTGGATAAGAAAAGCGATGTTGCAGGAAGAGTGTGGCATCTGTATTAATTCAGCACAACAGCATGTTAATGATTTGGAGATTTTTGTATCGATTTAGAAGTAGGATTATCAGATAATGCTCATTGGCTCACAAATCTCATATCCGACATGTCTGAATTCCTTCCATATCTGAATGGAAGGAATGAGACAGAACGGCAATGCAAGTACCTAGAGAAGTTGCAAACTTTGTTATCTCCGAGGACGATAACTTCTGATAGGAGTGATATGAGAGATGTCTTCAATGCAAAACGTTTCCTTAGAAAAGTATGAATGCCACTAAAGCGCATTTTTTCTCTCTATCAGTTTACGGTTTTCTTGTTTAAAAATAAATCATTGCAAAAGTATATTAGTATGTCATTTTCGCATATAATCCTTTTGATTTAATCTTTTTATTCCAGGTATTCAGCATCTTTAACTCGAATTCGCAAAGATTCAACGGAGCTGATGAAGGTTCCAGTGTCTTTGATGTATCCAAAAAGCGAAGGGTTGGTAACGCTGCTGGTAAGTAGCACTCCATAATGCCCAAGTTAGAGTAATGGCTTGATATCTTACATAACGTCTGATGATGATACATCAGGGGAAGTCATGAACATCAAAACCTTTCTTTACATTCGAGTGAAAAGTTATTGTGAATTATGATTTAGTTATGAAGGAACCAAAGGGGATGGTGAGCATAGAATGCAGAACTGCTATGGAAACAATTCAGTTGCTGGGGATGATTACATTGCAGCAAAGGGCTGTGTAATCATCATGGCTTGGGGAAAAATACATAAATACCTTACACGCTCACATATACAAACAAGTATGTATGTATGTATGTATGTATGTATGTATGTATTATGTATATTGTTAAAAAATTTCAAGCTGTGTGTGTGCGCATACATACACTCATACACATACATACATACATACATACATACATATTAGGATATGTAAACCTACGTGTAGACCTACAAAAATGTCAAATTTACCGTTTTCTCTGTAGATTGAAAAATGATGAAAAGCTTTAATTGATTTTCAATTGATTTAATTGATTTTCAATTGATTTAATTGATTTTCAATTGATTTTCTCAGGTGCATCTACGGCACTTGACGTATATTATCTATATTATAAATTACATATTAGTGCATTATTTTATTTTTTACTTGTTTTAGTCATTAGACTGCGGTCATGCTGAGGCACCATCTTGAAGGGCTTTAGTCGAATGAATCCATCCCAGTACTTATTTTTTAAAACCTGGAACGTACTCTATTGATCTTTTTGCCGAACCATTAGATAACCGGGACGTAAACAAACCATTACTCGTTGTAAAGCAGTTGGATGAGGGGAAGCACATGCATGCATACATACATACACACATACATACATACATGTATCTATCTATCTATCTATCTATATATATATATATATATATATATATATATATATATATATATATATATATATATATATATATATATTGATACACACACCTGTTTTAAAATCAATCATGTACGTGAGCATGTTTTATTTGCAATGCAAATGAATGAAAGGTAGATTAGATGATATACTCAGTCAAAGTGTAATGTATACACATAAGAATCTTTATAATTAGGGATTTAAACTTAAGTGTTACGTGGATAAGACTAATCTGACACCTAATTACTTTTCCATCCACTATGTTGCCCAATACAATAAAGGAGGGCATACGATATTATTTGCAACTTGACCAAATGCTTAATTTTCCAACTTTTTCTTTTTTTGCCAGGAAACTGCCGTAAAAGAGATACTCTGCAAAGTATCCATTACTCAGATGGTTTAGATTGTTATATAACAGCCTCGCTGAAGGGTGTAGTCACTGTATGGAACAGCCAGGTACGAAATAATATTAATTTCTGAAAATACTGATTTCAAATTTTGGCACAAGGCCAAATTCCAGGTGAAGGAGCAAGTCGAGTACATAGAATTCAGTACTCAATCGGTACTTATTTTATCGACCCCCAAAGGGATCAAAAGCCAAAGTCAACCTCGGTGGAAACTGAACTCAGAACATGAAGACAGACGAAATGCCGCTAAGAATTTTGCCCGGCGTGATAACGATTCTGCTTGCTCACCTCCTTATCAATTTCTGACATAATTGAGTTCAAATTCTGCTGAGGTTGACTTTGCCTTTCATCCTTTCAGGGTCGATAAAATAAGTATCATTTGAGCCCTGGGGGCGATGTGATCGTCTTACTCCCATCCTCCGAAATTTCAAGCCTTGTATCTATAGTAGAAAGGAATTTCTGAAATATTGGTTTCAAATTTTAGCAAAAGGCCAGCAATTTCGTTGGGGAAGGACAAGTCGATTACATTGACCTCAATGTACAACTGTTACTTATTTTATCGACTCCGAAGCATGAAAGGCAAAGTCGACCTCGACGAAAATTGAACTCAGAATGTAAAGACGGACGAAATGCCTCTAAGCATTTCGTATGGCGCGCTAACGGTTCTGCCAGCTCGTCGCTTTATTAATTTTTGCAATGTTAAATTATTAACGTAAGGGAAATATATAACTACGACTCATTTAATTGACTTCTAAGTAGTAAAAAACAAAGTCAACCCCGGTGGGGTTTCGAGTTCACAACACCAAGGGAGATATCTAAATACTGTAACTGACTTAATCCGGCGCTTTACTGGCCCTGTTACTCGAAATTGTTTGATAAGTATAATGTATCTAACGTATATTAACCTAATGTTGAATGATAGTAGGTATACATTAAGAAGGGAGAATTTCTAGTAATTGAAAATGCACAGTTATTCACATAATTATTGATGCGTGGATAATTTATTAGACAGTACCGCAGTGTTAGGATTTCCACTATGACTGAGGCAAAAAAATTTGAGCACGGCATCATAAACTATCAAAATATTCGTTAGTCTTGCAATATTTCTGCCTCCTCTGATTGTTGTAACTGCTGTTTAACTCCAAGTGACTTTTTTCTCTTTATGTGTGTGTGTGTGTGTGTGTGTGTGTGTGTGTGTGTGTATGTGTATTTATGTATGTATGCAGGTATGTAAATATACATCTTTTAACGAACATTAAAAATGGTCATGTAATTCGAGGCCTTGCATTGGCGTTATACTTCATATGTGTCGCCACTGTTCCCCATATTTACTCTTTTCAAAACAAGAATAAATACCAAAATTGTGTGATGGTGGTGGTGGTAGGGGTGATGATGATGATGACGACGACGACGAGGAGGAGGAGGTTGGTTAAGGATCACTCGAGTTTGAATGTGAGTTGAAAGAAACTTAACGAATAATTTCCCGTATTTACAGTTTCTTTTTGTCTATTTCAGTTGCGTCTTCAACATTCTATTAATATTCATGTAAGTACTATTTTTTACCATTTTAATGACTTGTATGAATTGTGGATACAGAATATAGTTGTGGCCATACATTTAGTACTTTTATTAAGTAAATATAAAGACGAAAGGAATACATAATGAGCAATGTATTGCAGACAAAATAACAGGATGGCTGCACTTTGATGTCGGTTGAGTAACAGAAATAACTTCAAGTAAACAGTTTAAATTGTATGGATTTCATAGTGGTAATTAGTTGTTTATGTATTGTAATGCTGTTAAAAATGAACCGTTGGATTTAATTGCACCTTCGCCTCACAGAACCAGAAACGAGTCTTTTTATGAGGATCATTGTGGCGTTAGGAGAGAAATACTTGTAGTAATTTCTATAAAAAATAAGCTGATTAAGTCTGAGCTAGGGTAGAATGTATTTAGGTACGCAATGAATTCATTCTCCATTAGACAGTATGTTCGGCTCCACGTCACCTAGAAATCCTCATTACTTGATACTTTATTCCTATGAAAATAAAGTATGATCGAGAAAGTTTAGTAGTTTGCTCCGATTTAACGTCATTGGTGAGATACAATCAAGATTTATATGTCAACCTTTCACCAACATATCCAAATTTGTTTAAACGTAATCCAACAAGACACATACAGTCGATATTTTGAAAGATATTCAAAGCTAAGTAGATTAATACTATGGCGTCCATGGTGTAACTAAGGCATTTCATGAAGTAAGAGAAATCATTAAAATAAATAATCGAAGCCAAGTCATAGACAGCATATTAATATGCTTATCATATTAAGGCGGCGTGCTGGCAGAAACGTTAGTACACTGGACAAAATGCTAAGCGGGATTTCGCTCGCCTTTACGTTTTGAGTTCAAATTCTGCCGAGGTCAACTTTTGCCTTTCATCCTTTCGGGGTCGATAAAGTAAGTACCAGTGAAACACTGGGGTCGATGTAATCGACTTATACCCACCCCACGAACTTGTTGGCCTTGTGTCAAGATTTGAAATCAATATGTTTATCATATTTTAAGCACGTGATGTTAACGAAAGCATCAAAAGCGGATCGATTAAGAAAAAAGAGACTCGGGTTTTTCATCCGATAAGACCAAATTGCATGAGATGCTCGAGTTCAAGAAATAGCATATTTGTATCCTTTTAGTATCGATAATATAGAGTGAAACGCTGTAATCAGTTAAATAGCTCTCCTATTTCCATGTAACTTAGCTAAAAGAAAGTCAATAAAACATTAACGTATTCGCTAGAAACAGTGCCACAGGTAAAATTGAAACGTAATGTTGCGATAACTTTGTCCTTTGAAAAAGTATTATGGTATAACATTGTAGCAAATTAGAAGCGAAATTGACTTGTGAACTTGAATATTTAATTTCTTTTAATTTCTGTTAATTAAGTATAGATGGATAAGTTGTGGAGCCATCTAATGTGACTCTACTCAGAAGGCTGTAATATCACTTGACAGGAACACGGTATAAAGAAATACATGGAACAAGGTGGTAACTTTAAATACCTTTAATGTGACCACACGTATATATAAAAGCTGGATGATAAATGAAAATGGTTTTATGCGTAGAAGCCATGGTCTTCTCCTGTGCGTTAGCTCCTATCTGCTACTGGTGTGTGGTGTGAGAGAGAGCCTGTTAAGTTATAACTTCACAGCCTCGTGTCCCGATGCAGAAAGAGGTAGTCGGAAGGCCTCGTGCCAGAATCTCACGCTCTAGCGCCATCTAGTGTCAATTTGTTTAAACCCGCTGTCAAGGGAGGTAACTACGCCTAAATAAGCATAGTTCCCTACGTGTTTACGGGAGAAATATGAGATGTTTATAGTCAGCTTAAATTGTTTGGTGCAACTAAAAGAATATATTCTGAGAATAATTTTAAAATACGGTTGATAATATAATTATTGCTGCCATGACCATCGACCTGTCGAATAAGACATTAACCAAGGTAGCATGTCCCGTAAATGAGCTTAACGTGTGATGGGTTGTCAATAACAGTTTCCAAGTTCAATAATAACACTGGCTGAGATTATAGGATAGCTTCATATGCAGGGAAACACGGGAATGGTAAACATTGGAATGTCACGCGTATGCAGTTATGACTGCATTTAATAAAACACCTGTTAATTATAAAGCGTTTCCTTTCTTTTGATCTTTAACTGTGCCCCATCCGGCATGATGTCTGTATAGAACTGGCGAGTTGGTGGGAGGGGGAGTAAGTATTTATGGTCATACAAGGCAATGCCGCTTACGTTGATAAGAACCGTTCTGTTTGTTCTTTGGCCAACACTCTACCGACTGGGCAGTTGCGAATGCGAAACAGATATAAGAGAAAAGGAAAAACTTTTTATGAATAATTTAAAATAAATATAATATATAATCAACTAATAAACCAAAGAAAAATAAGCAATTATAATAAATTATCAATTTTAAAATGACATTTACATTATAATTTATGATATAATTTTCAGGAACCTTCTTGGATTACAGGTTGTATATATCTACCGAATTTGCGGCGTGTTGCAATCTGTACAGAAAGAAGTCTCTGCATCTGGGACAGCAAAGGAAAATCACAGGTGAGTTCGAGAAAATATTCTACTATTTAATACAATAGTGGAATTATTCGTTGTTCCTCCCGACTGAAGGTACTCAAACGTGGCCACGGTCCACTGGCTAAAATGATCAGAAGAGTATCCGTTAAACGACTGCTTCAAGTTATTGACTAATTGTTGGTTTTCCTACAATGAACAGTTTACTATCTCTATCAAATAAACGTTAGACTATCCTGATATTCCTCTACTTATTCACTCTCCTTCTGATTCAACCTGTGGGCCAATGGTGAAGCAATATCGATGATATATGTTTTGTTTTTCTTCTTTTCTACGACAACAATATCAAGGTTTTTTCTAGTCACGATAAAATGGTCACACTGGGTGGTTATGTCCCACAAGATCTTATATTGTTCGTTTTCAGCAATCCTTTCCAGCTGGTGCTCAAATCATTTCTCACTTCCGATCATGTCATATTTATCACAGAGCTTCAAATGAATCAATCTGGAAATGCTGTCGTGCCTTCTCTTGTACTTTTTTATGCAAGTACATCATCATCATTATTATTATTATTATTATTATTATTATTATTATTATTATTATTATGTTGTTGTTTTTTTTCTTCTTTCTTCAAATTTTCTTCCATTTCTCGCCGAGTGTTTTCCGTACACCTAGGGCAGAGAAACTCGTTGTATGCTTTCCCAGTTTACACACGCAAATTCACAGGTAAAACATGTATTTAAGAAAACAAAACAAAATTCATGAATGGATGTTGTTTTCACAGCGATAATGCTCTTCTCAGTACATGAGTCGTTCCAGTTAGCACAATTTTTTGCACTTCCTGTAGGGATGGTAAGCCTGGTATCATTTTCAAATAGGTTTCAGTACCTTTTTTATCATTCCCAGAGATCCTACAATCACTGGTATGGTAGTCGCCTTGAGGTGCCACATTTTTTCAATTTCTATTAGCTTATTATTATTATTATTATTATTATTATTATCATCATTATTATTATTACTTGTAACCTTAGGTATCTACGAGCCTTCTATAGTCTTTTAAGTGCTTAGAATCCTTCTGATAAGCTACCCTATCTTTAAGAGGCAAACTTTCTGTAGAAACTCTACAGGACATTCTATTCCAATCTCTTTCAACCATTTATCTATATCTTTGATTACAGTTCCCAAAGTACCAATTATTACAGGCACAACCTTTACAGTTTTCATACTCCAAATTCTTGCAATCAAAATTTTAAATTTTAAGGGATTTTATTTATTTATTTATTTTTGTTTTTCGTCTAACGGACTGATGGATCAATTAGTAACCAACTTCGCTTTTTTTTTCCTTGTTTGTTATTGTTTATGTCAGGGTTTTTTTTTAAATTTATTTATTTATTCATTTATTTATTTATTTATTTATTTATTTATTTATTTATTTATTTATTTATTTATTTATTTATTTATTCATTCATTCATTCATTCATTCATTCAATTATTATTATTATTATTATTATTATTATTATTATTATTATTATTATTATTATTATTATTATTATTATTATTATTATTATTATTATTATTATTATTATTATTATTATTATTATTATTATTATTATTATTATTATTATTATTATTATTATTATTATTATTATTATTATTATTATTATTATTATTATTATTATTATTATTATTATTATTATTATTATTATTATTATTATTATTATTATTATTATTATTATTATTATTATTATTATTATTATTATTATTAAGGCGGCGAACTGGCAAAATTGTTAGCGCACTGGACGAAATGCTTAGTGGTATTTCGCCTGTCGCTACATTCTGAGTTCAAATTCCACCGCGGTCGACTTTTCCTTGCATCCTTTCGGGGTCGATAAATTAAGTACCAGTTGAGTACTGAGATCGATGTAATCGACTATCGCCCTCCCCAAAATTTCAGATCTTGTGCCTATAATAGAAAGGATTATTATTACAATTATTATTAAGGCGGCGAGCTGGCAGAAACGTTAGCACTCCGGGCGAAATCCTTAACAGTATTTTATCTACCGCTACGTTCTGAGTTCAAATTCCGCCAAGGTCGACTTTGCCTTTCATCCTTTCGGGGTTGATTAAACAAGTTCCAGTTACGCACTGGGGTCGATGTAATCGACTTAATCCCTTTCCCCAAATTTGAGGCCTTGTGATTCCAGTAGAAAGCATTATTATTATTATTATTGTTGGTATTGGTGGTGGTGGTGTTATGTGCTTACATGTGAAAATCGCAATATAACGGCAGTTCATGTGCGTCATGGTTTTATGTAATTTTCTGAAAAACTGTAGCACCCCATTTGCATCCGACCTTTCGACAATACGCCACAATGTCTTACATTAGCATTGTTACAAGACGAAAATACTACACAAGACTCATTATTAATTGGAGATGATCAAGGCTACATAAGCATTTTAACAATCAATACTGATGAGGTCATGATGAACCTGACCGAAGATAAAGCGGGACAAGCATCTAAGATGGTCATCTCTCCGGCCTCTCTGACAAAGTACGTTCATCAATCTTTTTATATTACTAATATATGTGTATATATGTGGGTGCGAGTAGTATATATGAGTGCATATATATGTATATATGTACTATGTATGTGTGCATATATATATACAGATGCAAACATTATGTATATGGATACATGCATATGTATGTGTGTGTATGTATGTAAATATATATATACATACACACACACACACACACATATATATATATATATATATATATGTATATATATACGCAATAGCTTTATACTAATAACTAATGTAGGCAAATATCTACGGTAAGCCAGTGACTTACAATACCTTTATATCCAGGATAATAAACGCAATGTTAATTCAATTTATAATGAAAAATTATCAGTAAATGAAAATTTGTATAAATATTTTGTAGGCTCTCCATTAGCTAATCACGGCTTTCTCCCGAATACGCATGAATTCATTAAAAATCATCAATGATGTACAATACCAGGTTGATTAAGCTATTAGTCAATGCTTTTTTCAAACTTTGTAGTTGATGCAATTTTAGACTAAGTCGCATTCTTATTCCATGATATTTCCATACATGTTCTATAGGAATAAGTTCAGAGATTTAAGTAGTCTATTTCAAGTATTCGAATCATGAGTTCTTTTCCAAGTTTGTGAAACTTTGCTTGCATGGCACGGTGCTCCGTCTAGAAAAAGAGTGGTCTTTTTATCAAATTCTTATTCTGGAATAGATGGGAAGTATTTAACAGTATTTTTGGCTACTGAAATGATTTTCAAAGTGGAGATGATGTAGTACCGAGAAGACAGCCTAGTCTTGCTGAGGATATGACAACTTCTCCAGTGCCATTGCCATCACGAAACGCACTCACAACACTCTGCAAATGAGTTGACCCCATAAAGAACATCCAGTCACATAAACCCTACCAAAAATCGTGACGAGGAAGCGAGACTATCCGGATAAAGATCAACCGTCCTGTTCACAATAGAATGGAAAGCAGATGCTAAATTATATGATAATAATAATAATTTAAACACAAACACAGACAGACAGACAGACAGACAGACAAAGATATTGATAGAAAGACAGTTTTATGTCCGGGAGTTGGATAATTAATTTAACGAAGCAAAAGGAAAGAGAGTATTCACACGACGCACTACGATTACTGTTACACGAGGTTAACCGTCTTCTCACAGTGAACTGCTTTATTTTATGATATTGGCTATGGAAGCCATACATAGAGGGGACAGCACAAGGTGGGGAGAAAAAACTAAACGAATGGGAAGGATGAATTGAATATAATGAAAAATGAAATGAAGCCGCTCGGCCCCATCTCCGAGCAACTTCATTGAACCCGTTAATACAACCTTTTTTTTTAAACATTAGGTTATACTAACACTGATAATACCATTGTAACAGCTAATTTCCACTTTTTTGGAAAATGTCTATGCTAAGTTCCTTTAAAATATATGCACAACTTACCCTTTTAGGCATTGTGCTGATGTCCATTTTCTTAACCCACCAATCAAAGTCAATTTCTTCCTCGTAATTCCTCAATCTCGAGAGGTACTCCGGGTCCGCCACTGTACGGCAAACGTCCTCGGGCAACCCTCCTACCCTTGTTACATTCACTTCTATTGCTCTGTTCCATGTCTTTATCTCATTACAAAGTTCTTCTTTTTGTCTATTGTACAATATTACAAATTTATCCAAGGGGCGGGATGGGGAAATGTGGGGCTCCTGTGTGTTTGTGCTTGTGTTTATGTCAGGCGGGGTATGGAGAGGGTTGGTGTCTGTAGGGAGTGGTTGGAAGTAGAGTGGGTGTGAGTGGGAGCCGGGTGGGTGTGGGATGGGGGTCGTCCTTTACCACGTGTCTTTTTCTCTTCTTTCTTCTTTTTTTCCCCGCCGTTTCCCAGCCGATATTCACCTCCTCTTCTTCGACGCTGGTGCCAGATTTTGTCTGTGGTGCCGTCTCAATCTCCTTCTCGTGCTTCTCCTCAGCCTCCATGGGCAGTGGAGTACCAACTACTTTCTCGCTCTCTTGCTTTTCCTTAGCCTTCACAGGTGATGAGGACAATCCGCTCTAATGTGGCCTTTAATGCCACATTTACAGCACCGCGGAATCCTCTCTTCCACTCTAACTCTTAGTATCATTTCTCCGGCCGTTTCATTATCTTCCGGGGCCACCTGTACTACCATGTCTAGGCTCTGCCCTTTCCAGTTCCTGTAGGGTGTTCTGGTGGCCTGCAGGACCACTACCCTCCTCCATGCCTAGCAGTATGGCGGCCACCAGCCAGGCTACATTCATTTCTGGGGGTGTCTTCTACCCTAACCTTGGAAGCACGTCTCCCAAGGTATACGGGTAGAAGCACCACTTCGTCATTTTTTAATGGTATTGCTGAGTGTAGTCTGGCGGTAGCTATCTCCCGAAACTGCACCTCCACCATTCTATACTTTCTTCCCCTGGAAAGGTAGGAAATCCCTTACAAGACTGGTCTCAGCGCCTTTTAAACTTGGGCTGCTAATACTACTTCAATTTTTCTCGTTGCCACTGCGTATGTCCTGTAAATAATTGTCCTCTCATTTTTTTCCTTTAAAAAGGAAACCTTCACATCGTTCCCTTCCCTTTTAAGTATTTCCTTGAACCTGCTCAATTCTTCCAGACTCACATCTTCACTTTTTCCTTTTGCCGCTTCAGTGTAATTTTATGTTTCCATTTCCTCGTCGATTCTTTTTAAACATTTTACCATCTCTTCCTCAGACGACATAAAGTCTGAACAGGAACTTAAATCTTCGTAATTCATAACACGACGCTCTCCCATTAAACAAGAGGGAAGACGTCGCACACCACTGCTGCGAAGACAACCAAAAACACGTGTTACACACAAAGACAGTAGTTCAATTAACAAACAATACACCGAAAGCTCACAGTGAAGTGCTTACCCCGCACTGCGGACAGTTCTTTATTTTATAGCAATATGTCAGTCCACTTTTAGTCACTTGGGGGCGGTCGGAATCCTTCCACAACAGATAGAAAGAGAGAGAGAGAGAGAGAGAGAGAGAGAGAGAGAGAGAGAGAGAGAGACAGACAGACAGAGACAGACAGACAGACAGACAGACAGACAGACAGACAGACAGACAGACAGGATGACAATACCTCAGAACTGTAAATTCTTTCATAAAACAATGTAATACTAAATAAAATAACACTATACCAGGTCATGCAAGCGTAATATAAGTAGCTATACGGACTTGACAGGCTATTTTTAAGCTTGATACGAACACATACATAGAAGATAGATATTCCAATCAGTAGAAAAACCCAGAGTGCACTAAATAACTTTAGATAACCTCTCACATTAAAGTGATGTTACACATCGTTATCTAGACTTAAGATAAAATGACGTAATAGGTATAATTAAGGTCTAATGTTATAAAAATATGAAATAAGATTAATCAATTTCAATCACGAATATGCAGGCTTACACACCATTATTTTAATTTAAAAGCAGCTGTAAGAGATAGGAATAGGAACTGTGTCTGTCGTTTTTCCTCGCACATTGGTTGGGTTACAATACGCAGAATGCATCTGGGCTTTTTAATTTTTTTTTTTTTTTCACTCAAACAAAGCAATTCGTGCTAGTAAAATATCGTGTGTCCAGAACACCTAACTTTAACCTTTTTGGAGACTAACCTGAGGACTAATAAAAGCTTTCTGAACAAGGCTTGTTTCATCTACAGTGAATGTAAGTAAGAGAAGGTAGTTGATATATTCAATGATACACTCAAGAAACATGAGAAACTCCTTAGCTATATGGGAATCGACTTATATATAACATCGCCAAACATGCAGATATTGTAATGGTTGCGCCGTCATTTCAGTCTTTCAGGCCAAACATATATTGCTTGTAAATGCTTCTAATATTAAGCCTTCGTGTAAACGTCTGAAATTCTTTCGGCATTATGATAAGTTGCCTTAGTGGTATGTTACATTGCTTTTCTAATCTACCTATATAACAAGCATATCTTCCATTTTTATTGAAAATTTACAACCATCATTGTGGATAAAACGGAGTCGTCATAGCAGAAGCTTTTATTTAGCCTATATTTTTCATGACAGTTTTTATTGTCGATGTCACCATGTTAAACGATAACCACCTGCATCTGACATTTCATATCACCCCCAGTAGTTGTAGTTTTACATCAAGTGGAATATTTGGATCTTTTTTAAAACGGGGGCCACATTTTTCATTAACGAAACACTTTGAAACTTGGAACACTGGTAGAATGTGTCATATAAAACATCTTTTTCTCTTAGTCTTCTTAAAAAAAAAAGAAATCCATAAATTATTCCATGTTAAAGTTGTCGTATTTCTGTAATTTCAACCAATCACTGACGTCCATTCAGCCGATATACATTAAGCGCCGACTACATAAACAAACGATTCTGAAACAATTAACCCTAACCCTAACCCTAACTCTAACCCTAACCCTAACCCTAGGGTTAGGGTTAGGGTTAGGGTTAGAGTTAGGGTTAGGGTTAGGGTTAAAGCAAATTTAAAATGAAAAAAGCAAATAAAACGAAGAATCGTTTGTTTATGTAGTCGGCACTTAATGTATATCGGCTGAATGGACGTCAGTGATTGGTTGAAATTATCGAAATAAGACAATTTTTTACATGAAATAAATTCGAATACAAAAATATTTTTCTGTTCTATAACACAAAATAGATAAGTATACGAAGTTTGAAAGTCTTTCGGTACCAAAAACACTACGTAAAACATTAATGAAAAATGTGGCCCCCGTTTTAAAAAAGATCCGAATATTTTCTTCAGCACCGTTAATGGAGTTGCAAGCTTTTTTTTTTTGTCTTCGTGACGAGTAAGAAAATGTGTTAACAATTTGCTTGCATAAAAGAAAATACTTGAGGGTGAACCATTGTTGTTTACAAGTCAGAAAACTATTATAATAATAAGGCAGTGACATCCCACTGAAAATATTGTCCTCATGAAAAAAAAATATAACAAATTAGTGCCAGACAGGGTAACACAAATGAGATATATTGTTTGTGTGAGGCCTGTGCGTGTGTATGTTTATGTATGGATACTACACACAGCATACTCAAGCACTAGCAGCGCTACCCAGTGTTGTCTTGCTGTAACACTGAACACTACAATAGAAAAATGTGTGTATGTGTGTACGCGTGCGCAAGTGTCTGTGTGTGTGGTTGAACTGGTGGAAACGTTAGAGTGTGAGACACAATGTCCAAATCAAAAAGTTCAAATCGCACCTGGTTAGTTTTGTTTAACATCCTTTCGGATGGATACAATAGTAACAGACAAGATCGGTAGACTGTCAAATTGTTAACGCGTCCGATGAGATGTCTTGCATCTGTTCGAGTGCTTTGTGTTTTGAGTTCAAATTCATTACTACCAAAAATTAGGTCCTTCACGATATAACAAAAGAATATCATTTGCTTGGGAAGCACTTCAGCAAATGTCCCAGTATTTTAGGTGAACTTCAGCTGGTAGGGATCAGCCCAAGAATACGTGTGTATGTGGGGCGTGTATGTGTGTGTGTGTGTGTGTGTGTGTGTGTGTTTGTGTTTGGTTCAGTTGTTGTTTTGTGTATGTACATCTGCCTATCTATTAATTTATCTCTCTTTCTCGCTCTCGATTTATCTCTCCCTCTCTCAATTTATCTCGCTCTGTTAATTTATCTTTCTCTTTCTCCCACATACACACAGATATGTATTAGACATATACTATATTCTTGTTCTCTTTAAAGGCCAATGCGGCGAAGAAGATTCCATGATGATTGGGTTGTTAAGGTTAGTATACTATGAACAGATTATCAGATGGTTGATGTTTGTGATGTGTGTGTGTGTGTGTGTGTGTGTGTGTGTGTGTGTGTGTGTGTGTGTGTGTGTACTGATTACTACTTTTGCATCTATTGTAACCCTTTCCCTTACGTATAAACTTCCATACCTATACATTCATACGTACATATTGATAAGGAAACACTACACCCCCTAGAACCTGTACTGGTCAAGGAAAGGTCAGTCCTTTGTTTAAGATTTGACCTACATTACTGACCATAGCCTATATAACAGAGAGAATTTTCTATCTCTTCCTCTTATGTGTCAGCTATGACCAAGGAGCAACACTGGTTCTTAGGTGTCAGCCACACCAAGGAGCAACACTTGCTTTTGCATCAGCCTTAACCAAGAGCAGCACTTCCCTTCGCCCTTCGCTAAACATGCGAAGAGAGGTTTTCAGCCGTTATCAACTACTAACCAGCGAGTCATCCTTGTCGTTACTATCACTAGAATTGCTACTGTCTCTGTAACAACCTGTCGGGTAAACGAATAAATATGTAAATAACATTTCTTCCTTCTTGGAGTTAATTCTTCGATGTTCACTGGTTACTCCGACACGAAAACCTTGAAGCGTTACATCTATACGCTACATTTAGAAGTGGGCTACCTTATATCGAATTGATATGGTACGTCACATCTAGCCCGCTATATACATATATATACAGACACAGACAGACAGAGACATACACATACACATGTGTCTGTATACTACGGATTCTGTCAGTTTCTGTCTACAAATCCACTCGCAAGGCTTGGTTCGGCCCAAGGCTACAGTTGGGATTGAATCCAGAACCATGTGGTTGGGAAGCAAGCTTCTTACCACATACACTTGTATATAGCTAGACAGAAATATAAATAAAGATATTAATTTATATGAATACACAAGGAATACAATTAATAATTTGAAAACAATCTTTGCATTTGTATATGTTTTGATTCTTTTATAGATACGTTATTTGCCAGAATTGAGATGCTTTGTTTCCTGTTCTCCCAGCAGTCTGTATTCTTTAGTTGTGGAACCAATCGAAAAAATCTGGAATAATGAGTATGTAATTTATTTAAATCTTGAATAAAGATTTCATATTAGTTTCATTAATTAAAACCGTTTTATCTATTTATGTTTTAGATTGCATATTATTGTTTATGAACCATTTTAGCGTTTATCTTTTGTTTAATATTAAGTGATTTGTTACTTGAGTTTGTGTGCCAGTTGCAGTTTTAAGCTACATGGGGTGATTTTATGCGGGTAATGACCTATAAAAAAACTGTTACAAAACTACACTATTTACACAGACACACGCACACATATATACGCGTGCTTGTGTGCATACACAGCCATACACCCCTCACCAACATACACACGCGCGCACACACGCACATACACACACAGGGAACATACATGCGCGTAGAACCACCACAAATCGTGAACCAATCCACGAAGAAACCCCTAATATTTTTTTCCGTACACTAAATAAAAAGTAGAAAGAATGTACTTATATTCTTATAATTAACTATCACAGCTAATGTCTTTCTTAGATTTAAAATTTATTTCAGCCCTTTTATTTGACGTTGTGCTGCGCGTATAAAATAATCGTTTAATTTATGACGAGCCTTCTAATAGCACAAATATGCAAATTAAAACTACTCATACTGATAATAGCTTTATTTCTGACTGCTTTGAATAACAGTTAAAATTCTATGCTATCGATTTGGAAAGCACAATGGGTACGTCTTCTCTGAGGAGCAGTCAACAAACCGTGAAATTGTCTGTTAGAAAACCCACTGTTCACATCTTTCGACACAAAGAAAACAAAGACGTAATGTGAATGTGTTTACATTCTTATATCACAGTTAAATGCAATCTAATATTTAGAATTTATATCAGCCTATCTATTTGATACTGTATAATGCATAATACATACATGTACATATGCATACACATTCATGCATACATACATGCATACAAGGGTTGAGATGTCTTAGAAAGTTAAGGAAGTGATTTTAAATTCTCAAACGCAGGATAATGCTAATAATATAGCCGGAAGAGGATAAGCTACCCCTAATTTTGCAGAAAAAAAGTGTTGGCGGCAAAATAGAGGTAGCTTATCCTGTTCCGTCTATATTATTAACATTATCCTGCGTTTGAGAATTTATATATATATATATATATATATATATATAAGTCCCCATTGTAGAAGATCTTCAAATCTTCGAAGCTAAGAATTACTATTTCTATATTTCGTAAAGTTCTCTATCGAATAGCAATATCTGTGTTTGTTCCTTTTGTAGGATGGTGGAACCAGTTTCCATACCCAAAGGTGTGAATGCATTTGGTTACTGTAAAAGTGCACAAATTCTCGCTACTGGAGGTGTTGATAAAATCATTCGAATATGGCATCCACATATGTTTGCACACCCAACAGGTATTCTTTTTCACTATGAGTATGCAATTATTTTGGTCGTTCAGTGAGACGACACTGTTTACTTGCAATGTCTTGTTCATATACTTGGAGAAAAATAGCATCTTCTCTTTATATTGTAGACTTTTTGCCTTCAGTTAAGTTGCTAAATTCATTGGAACAATCAGAAATTCACAAAAACTTGGCCACTTCCTCGTAATATCTCTAAGTCATGTATTATAAGCTCTATAAAGAAAATTGTAAGCTCCCGATGAGCCACCTCAGTATCCTTGTTTTAAAATATCCATTTCGTTATGTTAGTAAGGATCTTCGAAAGAACATGGATGCAACAAATTATCATTTCGTACCCCATATAAAGGCTCTGTGCCTTTCTAAGTGATTGATATTGATAACATTTTAAGTCTTTCTACACAAACATAACATCATATCCGGCAAACGACACAAAATTACTCTTTTACCGAGATTCTTTAATTATTTTATGTAGAACAAACCAACATTTCAACATTTTCTTATTCAGGGAAATTGATTGGTCATCTATTTACTGTGAGCGATATTTGTTGCAACGAGAGAGATCAACACATTATCAGTTTATCTACAGCAAGAGTCATACGAGTTTGGGATATCCACGCATTTACAAGCTTACAAGTAAAATTAAAATTTGTTATTGTCATCTAACAATTAGTATATTGGTTAAACATAAAAGGTAAAATTCGGATGTAATCTAAGTTATGTAATAATAAGAAGCTCTCAAGTGGGCTGAACAGCAGAAGGTTTTCAAAGAAACTTTACTCAAACAAATGTTTCGGCTCTTAACTTTTTATACTCTAAGGGGCCGGGCCGCATCCAAGTTATGACTCTCGGGTGCCCTTCTGCTGACACTTTTTAGCCACTTGGAAATCGGAGACTTGTGCATTTAAATCGCTTGGAGATTTCATCAAGTTGGAACTCCTCTCCGTTGATTCAGGCTTTTAAAATATGAAAATATTGCCTTCAGACGGCATGGAGGTCATTTTTGTTCCTCCTCGATCACGTTTCCAGTTCCTTAGGGATTTGGTTCTGTTCTTCCAAGTGACTGAAAGTTGTTTCATTAGATCGTAAGCAGATTTGCCCACAAACGCTCTGGCTTCAATCTCGATGGCAAGAACCTTGAACCGGAAGTTGGCCTCCTTCAGGGGCCAGACAGGCGTATTTTCGATCTTGAACATATATGTTTCTTCCGTTCTACTTTCAAGCGTGAGTTCAATCAAAATCAGTTGCTTTGAATTGGAATGGAGTATAATATCCGGCCTCAAACCACTCTTCCTGATTATTTCTGGTTGTTTTGTAGATCCTGGGAGGTCTGCTGAGCACTCCCGCTCATCTGTACCACGCAGAAGTCTCCTCATCTTTCCCCTGGCCTCTGACCACCATTCCATTTTCGTTACGCCCAGTTCCTGCTTATTGGTCTGAGTGTGTCCCATTATTTTCCTGATTGTAAGGCTTTCTTTTGCTGCATCCACCGCTCCCCGGACTTCCCATTTCCTGCTTGTCTCCAGCTTAGAGCGGATCGTTTTCAGGCTCTTGTCTTTCAAGACTCCAAACATGGTTATGAGCTTTGCTTTTCCTTGGCGATGAAACTGAGAGATAGCATAACGGTTAAATATGAAAGCTAACTTTGAATGTAATCTAAGTTGTGTATATTATACCAACTCCATATCTTTCTTTGAATCCAAACTGGTTTATTAAAAGCAAACTAAGGAATGAATGTGACATGTAATGTTCATTTCTTTCTTCTGCTTCAGTCACAACCACAGCTAGGATGACTGATACCTAGAATTTTTTTTTGAGCGAAGAACCCCTATATTGATATTGGTAAATCCTTAACTTCCTCTAAATTCCAGCAGAACTTCTTACCTGAGATTGCTGTGAATGTAATCGATGACCGAGAGGAGTTCTACATTATTAGCGAGAGGTATAAATATTCCAAGTAATTAATATAGCTAAGTTTCTCAACCATACATAAAAACGTAGACATACCATATTTCAAAATAGGAATTCAATTAATGAAACACATGTCAGTTATGCAATAATCCAACTACCTACAGCTGCAAACATATATGTGTGCGCGCGCGCGCGTGCACTAAGGTTCAATTATCGAATAACAAATTAACTGAACATTACTTATACTTTTACCAAAGTGATTTGGTGCTATATTTAATACAGTTGCTATTATTGCTGAAATTGTCCATATTGTTGCCATTGAGATTTCTGGTGTTCTTTTATGTCTCAGTTTAAATTTTCCTTGTTTCAATTAGTGTTATTGTTGTTTATATTTTTCTCCTACCTGCTGTTTTTTCTCTTCTTTTTAATGATTATGTTACTCGTAAATTAATGTCACTGTATAAATGAAAGATATTCTCAGGCTCTGAACAACATAGGCAAGGAGCTAGGATTACCTGTATGCTTTATGACGATGAATATGAAAGACTGTTGACAGGTAAGGGAAACACGTTTATTTTATTTATTAAACCCATTTAAGATGATTTATGACTCCAGCCTTCTCCCATTCCTATTAAAAAAAAAATTGAACAATTTATCTAACTAGTACAATGGATTAACAAACAAATTGGAGAACTGAACTAAATGTTCACTTTCTACACGATGTTGTTAGCCTATACCCTCTATGTTCTGAGTTGAAATCTCACCATAAAACAACAATGAGTGCTACAACTGAAGGTTACACGATTTTCAAGCAAAAATGATGTTGGATAAGCAAATAAAGTCAATAATTTCATAGACTAATTGGTTTAATATCTAACTGATTCATTCATATATCCGCTTTTGGTTTATTATTTAATCTGAGGATCAGTGACGGTATCCATTGATTTCCTCTGTTCCTTCTGTCAATAATCTGAAAAAGTGAGCTTTTCTTATTGAATGGAAGAGAAATATTGTTATAAGATAGGGCTCTGTACAGAAGCGGAAGTGATGAGCGAAAGAAAAATGAGGAAAGGATATAAGCCGAAGTTTTGTAGACTTAGGGCTTAAAGAAGTTGACAATATCGTAAAGATAGCAGAAGAGCCATAGGGTAGATAACAGTGAACAAGTATTTTAAGCCGAGTGAAACAGCGAGAGACCTAACATCACGCATGAACTGATTAACAACGAATCAATCAAGGCTCTAATAAGTATTTATTCCTTCTGCAAAACAGCTTGCTGCCAAATCTTTAAAAACATATCTTACTGTTTTCAAGGAGGAAGGGCATTGGATAATGTAAGCAATACAACCTGCAAGAATAAGAGGAAGTGATCCTGACTGCCAGGCTTTTGACCATAGATCTGTTAGGTCAGAACTATCCTAGAACTAAACAGCAACAACAACTCATTAACAATGTGGCTCTCTGCTCAGACCTCTTTTTAAACTCGATTTACAAACTCTGTTCTACATATAATTTCTAATACTTCATACCTGAATTTTCATTTCTTTAAATTCTACCCAAACCCCGTCCTACACTATTCATTAATGCTGAAAATTAACTGCACTCATTTCACTGAGTTAACCCTGTCTAGAAGACAGGAGTGTTCATATATATATACACATAAACACACACGCGCATACACACACGCACTCGTACCTAACACTCACAACCCCACACACATCACAATCCCCCACACACACGCACATCCACACACATACACACACACACGCACACACCCACATACACATACACACGCACACACACTTCTCACCAACACAACACACTCACACAGACACGCATACAATCACACACACATGGGCATAAATAACACACGCACATACAATAGCAAACGCACGCACACACACGTACACAGCAACGCACATATACACAACATACACATACACACAAACACACACGCACGCACACGTACCCAACACCTACAACCCCATAAAAACACACACACGAACACACACATACTCAAAAACTGCCTGCTGACCCTCCACTAACCATTGTCCATAAGCACCCACTAACTATTCCTGCTACTAATTCCTTCCACTACGTCATACACACACACACACAAACACACATACACACTAACAGATAAACCACCAAACCATGCACACACACACACACATACATACGCACACACACTCGCAAACTCTGGCGCACGCACAGATATTCACCTCCCTTTTTCACTCTCCTATCTTAGAAAGAACTTTTCCCCCACCACCTCCTCTTCCGGTCCTTTCACAATGTAACCTCGTGGGCATCGGTGCCATTTTCCTCTTCCTCCGTTTTTCCATTCTCCGAACTTTCTGTCTTTCCGACGAAGGGCTCCGCCCGAAACGTCATACTCTCTCCTTCCTTTCCTGAGCGTCCAATAACACTATCCGTATCACGTCCTCGCTTTGTTGCTTTTTTGTTATTGACTTTTTGTGTTTTTTTGAACTTATATATATATATATATATATATATATATATATATATATATGTAAGTAGGTATGTATGTGTAGGCATACATATTCACACCCCTTAATCCTTTTTATCTTATATAAATATTGAATATATAAAAATTGTTCGTTTATTAAACAAGGATCCGATGTTTTTGATTCTTGGCCTCTATCCAGAACGGTTCAAGATACAATGCAAATACCACAATCCCACGATAGGCCAATAAATCAAGTGAGTACTATAAAAGTCATATTCTTAGTATTTATATCTGTGCTTGAGAACCAAACTCAAACATGAGTGTAGTGGAGTTGACAGGCTATGAATAAAATATCAGATTAATTCAGCGGCTTTGTTATGATTGTTTGCTTAGTGAGGTTTTGTATTCAAATTAGGACATACATTAAAATTTAAAAAACTCCAAACATTTACTGATTAGATATTACATACCAATGAATGTATATATATATATATATATATAATCATAAATATACAGGGATTAGCAGAAGCCTGCTTCTCCAACTGCTAATCCCTGTATATTTATGATTATAAATGGTTTTACCGATAAAGGTTTTTTCATACTGAGCTACTCGGCAAAGTGGTTAATTATTAATTTTATTACTAATTGACGATTTCCTGCCCTATATATCTCTATATATATATATGTATGTATGTATGTATTATGTATATGTATATATATATATATATATATTGGTGTTAGACTTATGGTCCTCAGAATAAAATGCTGCAAGTAACTATTTCTTATATATTTTATATAATGAGGGCGTGTTAAGTGAACATTGATCCGTTCATTTGATCTAATGGCTCATTGGACATATATATTTGTCTGAAATTTTGTAGAATTAAATAGATGGGTAATGAATATTTCCTCATTCCGTATGTATTATAGAGCTGGTGGGTTTTCTTATTTCATTATTTTATAGATATGAGCTGTAGGCAGGGAGAAATGTCTACATGTATATTTCTAATATTTGAGATGGGAGACAGAAGACATTTATCTCTCTCCGTATATTTTTCTTTATTTCTCTCTCATAGAAAGAATAAAACATACTTGTAATCAACTATATATTTACATATTTATTTTTAGAGCTATGTGGTTAACATGTTAAGATGTCCTGATAAAATTTGAACTGATATATTGTCTTTTTTTTTTTTCATATTTATAAGGTTTTATACAATTCTGAACTGAACCAAGTTATAACAGTATGTAACGAGTCGGTTCTGAAGGTAAGTATATCATGACCAGACAATTTGAATATTATTGTGATTAATATTTCGGCAAGCTGGCAGAAGCGTTAGCAAGCTGGGCGAAAGAGTCGCGTTTTTTTTTGTGACCAAGTTATTCAATTGGATTTATTTAATTGTTGAAGGTCTACGCAAGGTGAACTTATTGTTGAGTGTTATCGTTGAATTTTTTAACTACTTGCTACTGTTTTTTTTTTTTTGTGTATATTATATTTGCTTTCCTCCCCATTTATGGGTGAAGTAGGAGAAAGTATGGTGAAAGAACAAGTTCCAGCCGGCAGTTATGCGGCAGCCATTGGAAGGAATTTAACTGCGGATGTGTTGCAAGTGCGAGAAATTAAAATGGACCGAAAAGATTGAAAGAATTCAACAAACTTTTGGAAAAGGATGGTGCCAGCTTAAAGTTAGCACCACCAGAAGGATTTACAACAAATATCATGAAGCGGACAGTGGTATACAGAACCCTGCTCCTGATGACAAAGAAAATTGAAATAGCCACAGTGGAGACGATAGAAGAGTGCCTGAAAGAGATGAAGAGCCTCACAACTTTTTGTACAAGAGGGAAAAAGTACGGCACAGTGGAGGTAAGATTCGCAAATGAACAAGAAGCGATGAACCACTCCACTGTGGCGCTGAGAACACCAGAATGGACACTTCTGCTGATCTACTGTGGCAAACATGTGGCCAGAGTGAGGATCGGCAGAGTGCCCTCTGAGACTGAGAAGAGGAAGCTAAAGTTTTGAAAGTAACAAGAACGACTGAGGTAAACTGTAGGGACACGGCCTCGAGGTAGTGGTCCAGGTCAGTTTACAGGATTTATATAAAATTGCAGAAGAGGTCATACTGCCGGAGGAAGTGAGATTAAGAGTGGTTGAGGTGCAAAAGCTAATCGGCGAAAAGAGTACAGAAAATGTGGTGGAAAAGTATACGGTGGTGAAGAGAAAGAAGAGAGAAGGAAACGTGGACTCACCACCAAAAAGTTCGCTAAAAAAGAGAAAAGAAAATGCAGAGGAGGCTCAGTGTGAGGGACCAGCAACACCGAGGGAAACCAGCGCGGAGGAGAAAGTGAAGTTGCAGAAGCAAAAGAAAGAAAAACGGGAGATGCCATCAGCATTGATTGAAAAAGCGATAGAGAAAAAAGAGGTATCAATACCAGTAACATCGGAGGAGACCAATAATGGAAGACAGGAAGGATTAAAGAAGGGGAAACATATATGGAATATGTTAGAATATACAAAAAATGTCGAAATTGAACAAAGGTTACCAAAATAAAATCTGTAATTAGGGTGAAATTGCCGCCGAAAGAGTTCAATGAAAACTCCAAAGCAATCTTGCTTGATAGAGCGAGAGACGAGAAATTAAAAGAACTGTTTGGAGACAAAATATAGATAACGTCAATACAGGTTCAATTTGATGAATTGCCACCAGTGGTGGAATTCGACGAATTGACGCAGTATCTAGCGTGAAAAAAAGGAAAGTAAAAAGTTTTTAAATAGTGACTTTTAAAAAGAGGCAAAAAGAAAAATGAACTGATTTTTAAACGTTATCCATAAACAGTTGAATGACACTGCCTGCAAGTGGGGAGCAGGTAAGACATCTCATTTCCATTATTATAATTCATTTATCATTCATTCGTTCTATGTTTTATATCTCCACTGTGCTGTTTTGTCTGTCCGTGTATCGTCCCATCTATGTCGAGTCTGAGTGCTCAAATAAAGAAACCAGCACGCCGGACATAATCCTTATCGGCATTTCGTCCGTCCTTACGTTCTGAGTTCAAATTCCGCCAAGGTCGAATTCACCTTTCATCAGAGTCGATAAAATAAGTACTAGTTGCGCCCTGGGGTTGATGTAATCGACTTACCCACCTCTTTACGTTCTGAGCGCAAATTCTTCCGAGGTCGATAAAATAAGTACCAGTTTTGCACTTTAGCTCTTTCCCACAAAATTTCAGACCTTGTACATACAATAAAAAAGAATATTACGACTAACCAGAGAGGCGGTGAGTCGGCAGAAATGTTAGTACGCCGGCCAGCATGTTTAGTAATATTTCGTCCATTTCTAGTTTATATTGATACAAATTATCGCCTACCCCTTTTCTTTCAACCATATTATATCTTCTGCTGGATGGTAGACCTAATTTGTCATCCGATTTAATGCCCCCACTCGACACTGGGTGCTTTCAGCAAAATTCATCCGATAAAAACATTCTAATTGAATTTCTGAATTTAGAATAACCGAAACTTTGTACACTGAGTGAGAAAGAGGGGTACCCTCATCCTTTGAAATAACTATAAGAAAATTGTATCAAAGCGTCATTTAAAAACCGTTGTTTTTTAACACACATCTGTAAAGGAATATGTTCAATTTCTGGTTTGTTTACATCTAAGACTATCTCCCATCTTTTCTTTCTCTTTTACATATTTGTTTCGAAAAGGTTTGGGAATTTGAAACAGGAGATTTAGTTTATCAAATTGCAAATGCTCACGGACTAAATATTGAAATTACAAGTCTGGCTGTAGAAGATTCAGGATACAGATTAGCAAGTGGAGCTTTTGACGGTAAGAGGGAGACGTTTTCTGGTTCTAGATCTATAGAAAATGTGCACTGTTTTGACCCCGATAAAAAGTTTTATAACATAATAGTGCTGCTGCTGCTGCGGATGCAGCTGCTAATGATGAAGAACAGATTTGATTCCGATTTCTAGTTTTAACCATTTTAATACACATCACTAATACTCATTGGTTAAATTTGTAACTTGGGGAATGTGTGGATTCGAATCTGATTTCGTGATAATTATGTTGTTATTGATGATTACGTTGTTATTGAAGATGCTGATGTTGTTAGAAACTAGAATGTAACGAATACGTGTAATTTCTATGGAGTCTACAGAGCAGTTTGGATTGTAGAAGCATGAAGCGCTTTCAATTACAGTATAAACACCCACGGTAGCAGCAACATAAACAACACCAAATATCTCTGTCAATTAATATTTTTACTTTATGATTTTTGTTTACATCGAGTATTATAGGCACAGTAGAACAATACTAAAATGGGTATCTCATACAGATTTGATACTCGTATGAGCTGTTGAACTTCACTTCTTCCACTTACCTACATTTCCGACTATATTAGTCTCGAGAGTAAAGGGATAGATACATGAAAATAAAACTATTGGTGCTGACCAACAACCCATTCACAATTGAACCGTTTGAAGTTAGCACGAACTCTTGACTAATCAATAAGTAGTTTTTCAATACTCTCTATTTCCCTCGTGTATAAAAAACCTAGTATTAACCGATCACCTTCAGTAAACTCGTGCTGTCAGTGGATGATATGTAATTATACCAGAAATGAAATATCTGTAACGAACACAGTATAAATGAATGATTTCGGTTGCATTTTAACTTTGATTTATAAAGACATCACTAAAGGCTTTAGGATTATTGTCGTTCAATAATTAATTCTTTCATTCTTAAAACAAAGATCGAAAGATACTATACCTTAGTTTTGGCAGCGTGAAACAGATAGAAATCAAATCTGTCTTCTAACGAAGAGACTAATCTTTTGCACGTAACTCTTGCCGAAACCTGAGAGCTCCCCCCCCCCCCCCCCCACTTGGAACATGTACCAACACTCAGAGAAACGTCAAATCGTTTACAATGGCCAATACCTCTTGAGCATTACACCTCATACAGTCTCATCCTCTCAGGTATTTCTTATGTATCGTATTCCAACACATAAATGAAACACTGAATATAATTATAAGCTTTAAGCTTATAAATGTTCACCGTATATTGGCTATAGAAAATAGTCTAATATTGAGGCATATAAGCCCTCGATGGGAAGAAATGGGTATTAGAATGCGTGGGAATCGAGCCCACACTTCTTACATTTGCGATAAGTGTGCTGATCGCGAATATATTATTGCGAATATAAGAGGGGCGGGTTCGATTCCCACACGTAGTAATATCCGTTTTTTTTTTTCTGTCGAGGACTTATATGTCCTAATATTAGATTATTTTCTATAGTCAAAATACGGTGAACACATAAGCTTATAATCATACATACAGAATTTTCACGCATCACCGTTTCTTAACTTACGCATAAAGAAATTCATTTAGCTTTTGAATTTTTAAACTCTAAGCAGTCACTATTATATAATTTCAATTGATGAATTCAATTTAGTTTGTCACTTAACAGGGTCACTTCTCATTTGGGACATTGGATCTGGAAAATGGTGTAAGCGGATGCCCTGTGTTGCTTCTAGCAAAAGCATGAGTGTGTTAACGATGAAGTATTTTATGAAATCAAGTGAAAGACTGATTATTGCTTTGGGGTGGAACAACAAAGTGAAAATAATATTGGTAAGTTACATGTAGAGTAGAACATTTGATTTTTTAATCGTTATCACAGCAGGAGTAGATCTTTGTAAACATGATTCTGATGTAGTTCGTTGCATCACGCACACACATACACAGTTAAGAAATCGTATAGTATAAATCTGGTAGTTTGCCAGTAAAGCATGTGCACTGGCTTAGTGTTCGTTGGGTATTTGATTAATGAGAGAGACGGAAGATGGAAGACACGAACATCTTTATTTATCACTACAATTGTTTCGACTCATCTAGCATCGATCCCTCGCGGGTAGGATACTTCACATCTGATTTAGATGTATCCGCTGATGTAGAAGTGTCTCCTCAGGTGATTTCAAGAGGTATCTCGCTAAAATAAACACTGTTCCGCAAGATATCTTCAGAGTCTTCGTATATCTAAATGGCAAATTCAGGTATACAGTTTCATACTTATGGAAGATCCATAACAAATATCAGATACAAAAAAACAAAAAACAAATACACAGTACAACAAAAAAAAAGCATTTTAACGAAATACCTCTTAAAATCACATCTACACCAACGGATATACTTAAGCCAGATGTTCAGTATCCGACCCGCAAGGGATCGGTACTGGGTGGGTCGAAACAATTGTAATGATAACTAAGATGCTCGTATTTTCCATTTTCCGTCTCTCTTATTAATCATATATATATATATATATATATATATATATATATATATATATATATATATATATATATATATATATATATATATATATATATATATATATATATATATATATAATGATTTTACAGTTATCTATGATTACTTAATACAGCTAATTCCACCCACCCTTCTCCATAGGCTTAATACAAAAGATAATAATAAAGCTAATGAAATACCTTAAACGAATCACCTGCTATCATTGTCAAGAATATAGTACAAGTACTTCAATAAGTCCCCCATTATATAAACTCGTAATAATATTAGACTGGAATGTAAAATTAATTTTCTTTCTTTTAAACATAAAGTAGTTAGTACTTCTTGAATTAACTGCTTATTTAAGTTTGGTATTTTGTAATCTTTTCTAGGATTCCTCTGATTCAAATCAACTGCTCATACTGAAAGAAGTAAGTCAAGAACTTTTAGATATCTTCGACCATAAACATTTAATCAAAATTCTTTCGACTTCAAACAATACTCAGGTATGGGTCATGCTTTCTATTTACACGTGTTCGTAATTAGACTGTAGTTTTGCAGTGGTACCGTTTGTTGGTTACATCAACCCTAGTACCGAGAATGGTACTTATTTCTGCTGTCACTGTTTAGCTTAAAAGACTATGACGGAATTTAAATCAATACCTAAATACCATACGAAAAATGAATACATGCATACATACATACATACATAATGAAAATAGACAATCATGCTTCGCTGATGAGATCAACCAAAACTGAAACATGTCTGTAGCTTTCACCTGTGATACTGTTAAAAGCAAGATCACACCTTCCTGTGCTGTCTTTATTTTCTAAAAATTTCGATTAGTTGGTATCATTTTAGGAGGAGGATGAGAAGGGGAGAGAAAGAAATGTATATGGTTAAAAACATCTTTACGTCATAGAAACAAGGTATTTAAGGAAACTGCCCTAATTCCTAATATCATTCCTGCTGCGACCACGGAATCGATTACAAGTCAGAAACAGGTGACCGACGCTCATGACATCCACCACGCCAAAGATGACATTCCCATCAAGCCCTTAATATGGTGGGGATGCTTGTCGGTTCCCCCTGCCGATGTCAACCCAGATACAAAGCCTACGGTGTTCAAATGAAGAGTGCTAGGAAGCCAAAAAATTGTTAGGGTCACATGATCTCATGATTCTTCCAGATTTACCATACACGATCATTCTTTCCTCATCCCATACGACATGTGCTGAATGTCTTCGTGCACCATATGCCTGATAATAGACTCCTCCTCCAAGCTCTACAGGGATAGTCGTCTATAATGTTCTGGACCTAGTGTCTCAGCTCGACCGTCTTAAAAACGGCTGGATTACGGATTCAAGAATCTGGAGGTCTGCGGGTCACTATGGTTGGCGACTAGAACCACAGCCAAATTGACCTTTGCTTTTTTCTTTCTTTTTATCCGTTCAGACACTACCATGTTGAATGAAAAGTTATTACCAGTTCAAATATACTTGGGGCAAATTCAAACCCGAAAGAAAACAACTCATTGTGTTTTGCCATGGAGAAAATTTCTCGCAGTAGACAAATAGCGAATTTGTCCCAAGCATATTTGTACTGGTAATAACCTTGTATTTATACACATCACTGCTTAGTCCTTCCCTATCCTCGTAACTACCATGCTGATACCGTTTATACATCTGAAAGAGACAGGAGAAAGTTAAAATTTGACACATACAGTGTACCGTTACGTTAGGTTGTCTTTCATTTATGGTTCGCTAAAATATAATTGCAAATGTCTATTATGCACTGCACATACACTGTAACAAGGCCTGGGCGATAAGGTAATGCTTGTAGTTGATTGAATCGATTTCAGTATACGTATGCAACTTGCTTTATTGACTCATGATTGATTTGAACTCATGACATAAAGGGGTGAAACCAAAATTTGCAAGACACTTTGTCCACCATTCTACAGATTCTACCGCTCCACTTTGTTTCCTTAATTGATTAAGATCATAAGCTCAAGTCCATGCATTTTGTTGGTAGGGAAAATCCGATTGAAGCGAAGCCAGGACTTGACTACAGCTCAATTTATCGAGCCGCAAGGCTTAAAAAAGATCAAAGCCCTCTTCTAGGTGAGACTTGAATACAAATCGTAAAAGAACGTAATCAAATGGAATCAAACAATTTCTCTGACAATCTATTACTCCATTGAATTTTCTTTGACAATTATTAATGCCTAACAGGTAGACTGACGGAAATGTTGGAGAAGAATATAGGCGATTAGAATCGATCGCAATATTTGATAGGTACCTATTTACCAGGCCCTAATTATGAAAGGTTATCCTTGAAAATGATTGAATTCAGATATTGCTGCAAGGCCTCAGATTTGGTGGGGATGTTTTTGTTGATTAAATCGATTTTAATAGTTGACTAATACTTCACTTTTGACATATGTTTATTGGCGGAATGTTCATATAAATGAATTTTCAATTGAAAGTAAGCAAAATATATTCTGCTCTATTTTCATATCAACATGGATATTACATATGTAGATACCTAACAACCAAATCAGCGTCGAACAATCTTATCAAACAACTCACGACCTGAACTCTCCCGAAATGTCGAAACACCAAACATCTTACCCCGAGAACTCTATCGAAATATCTTGTTTAAGCCTTCTGTCTCCAGATGTAATCGTGCTAGGTTACAACAATGGTAACTGTGTTATATGGGACATTGTATCAACAAATGTGAAAGCAATGTATGTAAATTTTATTATATTCCCCAGTTACTTTTGTTGCTGTTATTTGTGTGGTTTAAATTCCATAAGGATAACATTCACATTTCACTTTTTCATTATCCGTAATGTAAATTACAGGAAAATATTGTTTAATTCAATCAACTATTCTCTCCCTTTTACACAAAGAACATTATTTGTAAATAAGGTTAAACATTTTTTATACATATTATCGGTTGTTGTGTAAATCAGAAAATTCTCCAGGTCTTATCGGTTTAGCTGCCAGTATCAATTCTGTTCGAATTGATGTCATATTCAGTGTAATGATACACTTTTATAGGCTAATAAATAACGTGAAAGTAATTATCGCTATAAAGAGTTATTAGCAATTATGGTTTGAAAATTTTGGTAATTTTAGCCAATGGTAAGCCACAGACACATTCATGTTTGTTTCGATAGTAAGAAGCGGAACACGAAAACTCTTTTGCCTCTCAACATGCTTGTTGCCATAGTAACAAGCGAATCCGAGCAGTCTTTGAAAAGTCTTTTATCTACGAGGAAGCACGTGTTGACAAATTTGATGCTGTGTTCTGTGCGATTATGGCAGCAAGCTCCAGTAACTTCACTTCTATTATGGAAACATTGAAAACAGAGGAAGATATTTTAAAAATTAAAACTGAAAGTTAGATGTTTGTTTTTTTTATGCTTAAATGTTTGTTTTTTAAGCATATATTGTTCACTCTTATTTTCATATATAACATATGTCTACATCTTTGTGTTAAAAATTGCAATGTGTTTATCGCATGTAACGTGTTGTTTATAGCATTTGCATTAAATGCATATTGAATGCTTACATGTTTGTTGACTCGTTACTTTTTTGTCATTGGGCATTGAGGTGGTTGTGTTGTGTACTAAAAAAGATTTTTTGGATAAATCTCTTAAATCAACATGAACATTTATTTACATGAAAGAAAATTACCGGAGACATAACACGTGTTGTTTACAAATATTGACAACACGTGCTATTTTCAGGCTGTTGACGACAAAATGCGTAGTCACGCACAAAAGTATAGCTTCCAAATCCTGTTTCCTGAGAAAAAATACATTAGAGTGAATTCATTTACCTTGAGGAGTGAAAATCCAAAATTTTGGGCACTTGTCTTCGAAGAAAATAAAACAAGGTCTAATACAACGGTCTCAAAAGGCAAGTAGGAAAAGCAAAAAGTGAATGAATAGCGTGGAGTAATAGGTATGTAGAGTGAAGGAAAAAATTAAAGTATATGTAACGTGGGAGATGAGTGATGTAGGAGGAGTGCTAAAAGTTTGTTCCAGAAATCAATTCAGTTGAACTGGAAGGGAGTTGGTGAGGGTTAGGTCAAATTAATTGAGTGTGAAGTGAGAAGGCAGGACGGATAAGACAATTCCACTATAAAATAAATGTGTACACAAAGATAGAGCTTGTAAGATGGTGCGAGGGAAGTAAATAAAAACCTTGAAAAATGTTAAAAATTGTTAAATTATTTCTGGAAGAGCGA